>NW_027605187.1:0-300000 GCF_048128805.1 Centroberyx gerrardi
GTTTCAGGGCTTTAAAAATTAAAAGCCATAACCTACGGAGCTTTTTTGTTTTTGTTTTTTTTGTTTTCCACTATTTGGCTGCCGCCCCGCACACACTCGCGGAACTCAGCCTGCTTTAGCTCTAAAACATGAGCGACCGGAGAAACGAGGGATACTGGACGGTTGTCGACCGCCGACGTGGCCGCCCACAACACCGGGACCACGCCGAGTGGCCGGACAACGACCCCCGCTACCGCACTCCTCCTCCCCTCGCCCGCCGACGCACCTACGCGTCCGCGGTCAGGGATGGGAGAGCCGCATTCAGGGACAATCCTCCACGTTACTACCAGAAACAAGGCTACCAGCCACAATTTTTTGATCCCCGGGCCCGTCAGGTCCCGGTTCATCCACGTCACACAAACACATATGTGACACAAAATGCCACCAACAAACGGCATAATAAACGGCACAATCCACAGTATGAAAAAACCACATACAATCAGTACAATAACCAGTACAAAACCAGCTCTGCAGGAGCACATAATAATCAACAGGATGAATACCCACAGTCTGATGATCCAAATTTTGGATTAAAAATACGTGGGATTCACCAGATTATTAAAACCATCCACCACCTTAAAAATGTTTCAGCTACAACACCACCCCCCACCATAAGTAAGCTGACTCATAATTTGGCCACTGTCATTAAACCTGCCATCCCCAATAACCAGACACAGGCTCTGATTGAGGGTAATGCAAAAAATTGGGAATACACAACCATGCTTATTCTGCAGGACCATTACACACAGACTATGGATCTGGAAATTAATAAGCTGTCCAAATTGTCCACTGAGGACTGGCGAGACCCCTTTGAGGTGGCTTCTATTTGGGCTAGGAGGAATTTAGGCCGCCGTCTGTTAAATGAGACACTGGAGCAGGCGGAGGCCCTCTTGACTGCCAAGCTGCCGGTCCCGCCACCGCCTAACCCCGATGATAATAGAGCCTCCTGGCCACAGCCCTCCACGGTCGCTGTCCCTCCCACACACACAAAAGGCACCCCCGTACGGCCACCAACCGCTGTACCGCCACAACCAGTGGCTATCACCACTGCAGCCACCATGATAGAGAAGGGGAGGGGTGACTGGCCTCCTGTAGTGGAGAGTGGAGAGGGGGACGCCATCCCTCCCACTTCCCCCACCGAGGTATTAGCTCCCAAAACCGCTCCGAAAAAACGGAGACACGGTCTGAGTGAGAACAGGGCTACCACTACAGGAGCTGAGGCTCTCTCACAGCCCCATGTCTCCCCCACACCCCTGACCCCCACTCAGGCTCCCTCACAGCCACCTGCTGCCATACTACCACCGCCCGTTTACACAGCCACTACGGCAACCATGACGGAGGCAAGTGGTGACTGGTCGCCTGGGATGGAGGATGAGGAGGTGGAAGCTGTCCCCCCGACCTCAAGCTCACCCCTGGGGGCCTCCCCTCAGGAACAGAGGACCCACAGAGGCCCTGTCAGGAGGCCTCGGCGACGGATCCCCTCCACCCCTGACCTGAGCAGTGACACGAGCGAGGATGAGGCCTCTGCTCTCGATGTCTTCTCATCACCAGAGCGGGATGAGCCGCCCTGGGAAGTAACACCATTTGGACGGCAGGGCTCCCCGTTTGTTGCCACTCGGGCCCTGAGGAGCTCCAGCAGACTCAAGGCGGCCATTCGGGACCAGTGGAACCGCAGCCAAACACGGGCTGCACTCCACACACTTTCCATGACACCCCTGGCGCCGCGGGGGCCCACCAGACGCGGGCGCATCCCATGGCTGGCACCTTAAACCCAGGGGAGCCCTCCCACCCCCACCCCCACCCATACCCTCACCCCAACCCCACCTCTCCCCTTATCTAAACCCAACCTGACCCCTAACCCCTAACCTTAATCCCACCCCCATCCATATCCTTACCCCAACCCCACCTTTTCCCTCACCTAAACCCAACCCAACCCCCAACCCCTAACCTTAACCCCACCCCCACCCATATCCTTACCCCAACCCCACCTTTTCCCTCACCTAAACCCAACCTAACCCCAAACCCCTAACCTTAACCCCACCCCCACCCACATCCTCACCCCAACCCCACCTTTCCCACATCTAAATCCTATCTCACCCCAATCCCTAACCTTAACCACACCCACACCCATCCCCTAACCTCAACCCCACCCTTTAGCTATCCCTAACCCCAACCTTTGACCCCCACCCCTGCCCCCAACCTTCATGGGATCACAATTTGACCCACACTTTTGACCCCAAAAATCCAGAGGAGCAGTGGGCAATGTCTGACCCCTGCTCCTGACCTTTAGGGGCCTGCACCTCACCCCTATATTTGACCCCAGGGGCCTACACTTCACCCCTATGTTTGACCCCAGGCCCACACGGGCTACGGGGAATTTTTCAGCATCAAATTGATGGAATAAAACACCCCACACCCCACACCACCACTACGAAATCGGATGGGGGGTTAGGCTCAGGTGGGGGGCTTGATCGGTCTCAGGGACTCACAGTGATGGCCAGTGCATTCAGTTTCGTCTCCTACGGAGACGAAACCAAACTTCTCCTTCACCTAACCGGCCCGTGCCTCCTGTGTCCCCCTCTGGGATTGATTTTGCCTCCATTACCGGCCTTTCCATATTAAGAGTGCAATAACATATGATGGCACCTGATATAATTTTATTTACAATTTTCAAAAATTAAAATGCATATTTTGGGACATAAAAAGGCCAATTGTGGCTCTTAGGGTCAAAAAATTAAAATTAAAATCACCAAATTATGACCCCCAACATTATAATATTCAATAATGCAATTTTGGCATTCATTAAATCACTGTATTTCTCTTTTCTGTGTTGGTTTGAAAATCTGGGCCATGTTGCCCCTAACAACATGGCTTAGGGGGGGCCGCTACTGTACAGAAGGGCTTTCCATATTTCTCCCCCTGAAGCCCCGCCCCCAATGTACAGTGTAGGCGGACCGCCAGCCACCCATTCATTCACAACCAGGATATCAGCAGAGAGAGATAGACGGACAGAGAGCGCTTTAAACTTTCACAACTCTTCCACAAATTTAGATTTTTACAAGCCTGCCTGAAGAAGGTCTATTTAGGACCGAAACGTCGCGATCAAGGCTTGTTTCAGGGCTTTAAAAATTAAAAGCCATAACCTACGGAGCTTTTTTGTTTTTGTTTTTTTTGTTTTCCACTATTTGGCTGCCGCCCCGCACACACTCGCGGAACTCAGCCTGCTTTAGCTCTAAAACATGAGCGACCGGAGAAACGAGGGATACTGGACGGTTGTCGACCGCCGACGTGGCCGCCCACAACACCGGGACCACGCCGAGTGGCCGGACAACGACCCCCGCTACCGCACTCCTCCTCCCCTCGCCCGCCGACGCACCTACGCGTCCGCGGTCAGGGATGGGAGAGCCGCATTCAGGGACAATCCTCCACGTTACTACCAGAAACAAGGCTACCAGCCACAATTTTTTGATCCCCGGGCCCGTCAGGTCCCGGTTCATCCACGTCACACAAACACATATGTGACACAAAATGCCACCAACAAACGGCATAATAAACGGCACAATCCACAGTATGAAAAAACCACATACAATCAGTACAATAACCAGTACAAAACCAGCTCTGCAGGAGCACATAATAATCAACAGGATGAATACCCACAGTCTGATGATCCAAATTTTGGATTAAAAATACGTGGGATTCACCAGATTATTAAAACCATCCACCACCTTAAAAATGTTTCAGCTACAACACCACCCCCCACCATAAGTAAGCTGACTCATAATTTGGCCACTGTCATTAAACCTGCCATCCCCAATAACCAGACACAGGCTCTGATTGAGGGTAATGCAAAAAATTGGGAATACACAACCATGCTTATTCTGCAGGACCATTACACACAGACTATGGATCTGGAAATTAATAAGCTGTCCAAATTGTCCACTGAGGACTGGCGAGACCCCTTTGAGGTGGCTTCTATTTGGGCTAGGAGGAATTTAGGCCGCCGTCTGTTAAATGAGACACTGGAGCAGGCGGAGGCCCTCTTGACTGCCAAGCTGCCGGTCCCGCCACCGCCTAACCCCGATGATAATAGAGCCTCCTGGCCACAGCCCTCCACGGTCGCTGTCCCTCCCACACACACAAAAGGCACCCCCGTACGGCCACCAACCGCTGTACCGCCACAACCAGTGGCTATCACCACTGCAGCCACCATGATAGAGAAGGGGAGGGGTGACTGGCCTCCTGTAGTGGAGAGTGGAGAGGGGGACGCCATCCCTCCCACTTCCCCCACCGAGGTATTAGCTCCCAAAACCGCTCCGAAAAAACGGAGACACGGTCTGAGTGAGAACAGGGCTACCACTACAGGAGCTGAGGCTCTCTCACAGCCCCATGTCTCCCCCACACCCCTGACCCCCACTCAGGCTCCCTCACAGCCACCTGCTGCCATACTACCACCGCCCGTTTACACAGCCACTACGGCAACCATGACGGAGGCAAGTGGTGACTGGTCGCCTGGGATGGAGGATGAGGAGGTGGAAGCTGTCCCCCCGACCTCAAGCTCACCCCTGGGGGCCTCCCCTCAGGAACAGAGGACCCACAGAGGCCCTGTCAGGAGGCCTCGGCGACGGATCCCCTCCACCCCTGACCTGAGCAGTGACACGAGCGAGGATGAGGCCTCTGCTCTCGATGTCTTCTCATCACCAGAGCGGGATGAGCCGCCCTGGGAAGTAACACCATTTGGACGGCAGGGCTCCCCGTTTGTTGCCACTCGGGCCCTGAGGAGCTCCAGCAGACTCAAGGCGGCCATTCGGGACCAGTGGAACCGCAGCCAAACACGGGCTGCACTCCACACACTTTCCATGACACCCCTGGCGCCGCGGGGGCCCACCAGACGCGGGCGCATCCCATGGCTGGCACCTTAAACCCAGGGGAGCCCTCCCACCCCCACCCCCACCCATACCCTCACCCCAACCCCACCTCTCCCCTTATCTAAACCCAACCTGACCCCTAACCCCTAACCTTAATCCCACCCCCATCCATATCCTTACCCCAACCCCACCTTTTCCCTCACCTAAACCCAACCCAACCCCCAACCCCTAACCTTAACCCCACCCCCACCCATATCCTTACCCCAACCCCACCTTTTCCCTCACCTAAACCCAACCTAACCCCAAACCCCTAACCTTAACCCCACCCCCACCCACATCCTCACCCCAACCCCACCTTTCCCACATCTAAATCCTATCTCACCCCAATCCCTAACCTTAACCACACCCACACCCATCCCCTAACCTCAACCCCACCCTTTAGCTATCCCTAACCCCAACCTTTGACCCCCACCCCTGCCCCCAACCTTCATGGGATCACAATTTGACCCACACTTTTGACCCCAAAAATCCAGAGGAGCAGTGGGCAATGTCTGACCCCTGCTCCTGACCTTTAGGGGCCTGCACCTCACCCCTATATTTGACCCCAGGGGCCTACACTTCACCCCTATGTTTGACCCCAGGCCCACACGGGCTACGGGGAATTTTTCAGCATCAAATTGATGGAATAAAACACCCCACACCCCACACCACCACTACGAAATCGGATGGGGGGTTAGGCTCAGGTGGGGGGCTTGATCGGTCTCAGGGACTCACAGTGATGGCCAGTGCATTCAGTTTCGTCTCCTACGGAGACGAAACCAAACTTCTCCTTCACCTAACCGGCCCGTGCCTCCTGTGTCCCCCTCTGGGATTGATTTTGCCTCCATTACCGGCCTTTCCATATTAAGAGTGCAATAACATATGATGGCACCTGATATAATTTTATTTACAATTTTCAAAAATTAAAATGCATATTTTGGGACATAAAAAGGCCAATTGTGGCTCTTAGGGTCAAAAAATTAAAATTAAAATCACCAAATTATGACCCCCAACATTATAATATTCAATAATGCAATTTTGGCATTCATTAAATCACTGTATTTCTCTTTTCTGTGTTGGTTTGAAAATCTGGGCCATGTTGCCCCTAACAACATGGCTTAGGGGGGGCCGCTACTGTACAGAAGGGCTTTCCATATTTCTCCCCCTGAAGCCCCGCCCCCAATGTACAGTGTAGGCGGACCGCCAGCCACCCATTCATTCACAACCAGGATATCAGCAGAGAGAGATAGACGGACAGAGAGCGCTTTAAACTTTCACAACTCTTCCACAAATTTAGATTTTTACAAGCCTGCCTGAAGAAGGTCTATTTAGGACCGAAACGTCGCGATCAAGGCTTGTTTCAGGGCTTTAAAAATTAAAAGCCATAACCTACGGAGCTTTTTTGTTTTTGTTTTTTTTGTTTTCCACTATTTGGCTGCCGCCCCGCACACACTCGCGGAACTCAGCCTGCTTTAGCTCTAAAACATGAGCGACCGGAGAAACGAGGGATACTGGACGGTTGTCGACCGCCGACGTGGCCGCCCACAACACCGGGACCACGCCGAGTGGCCGGACAACGACCCCCGCTACCGCACTCCTCCTCCCCTCGCCCGCCGACGCACCTACGCGTCCGCGGTCAGGGATGGGAGAGCCGCATTCAGGGACAATCCTCCACGTTACTACCAGAAACAAGGCTACCAGCCACAATTTTTTGATCCCCGGGCCCGTCAGGTCCCGGTTCATCCACGTCACACAAACACATATGTGACACAAAATGCCACCAACAAACGGCATAATAAACGGCACAATCCACAGTATGAAAAAACCACATACAATCAGTACAATAACCAGTACAAAACCAGCTCTGCAGGAGCACATAATAATCAACAGGATGAATACCCACAGTCTGATGATCCAAATTTTGGATTAAAAATACGTGGGATTCACCAGATTATTAAAACCATCCACCACCTTAAAAATGTTTCAGCTACAACACCACCCCCCACCATAAGTAAGCTGACTCATAATTTGGCCACTGTCATTAAACCTGCCATCCCCAATAACCAGACACAGGCTCTGATTGAGGGTAATGCAAAAAATTGGGAATACACAACCATGCTTATTCTGCAGGACCATTACACACAGACTATGGATCTGGAAATTAATAAGCTGTCCAAATTGTCCACTGAGGACTGGCGAGACCCCTTTGAGGTGGCTTCTATTTGGGCTAGGAGGAATTTAGGCCGCCGTCTGTTAAATGAGACACTGGAGCAGGCGGAGGCCCTCTTGACTGCCAAGCTGCCGGTCCCGCCACCGCCTAACCCCGATGATAATAGAGCCTCCTGGCCACAGCCCTCCACGGTCGCTGTCCCTCCCACACACACAAAAGGCACCCCCGTACGGCCACCAACCGCTGTACCGCCACAACCAGTGGCTATCACCACTGCAGCCACCATGATAGAGAAGGGGAGGGGTGACTGGCCTCCTGTAGTGGAGAGTGGAGAGGGGGACGCCATCCCTCCCACTTCCCCCACCGAGGTATTAGCTCCCAAAACCGCTCCGAAAAAACGGAGACACGGTCTGAGTGAGAACAGGGCTACCACTACAGGAGCTGAGGCTCTCTCACAGCCCCATGTCTCCCCCACACCCCTGACCCCCACTCAGGCTCCCTCACAGCCACCTGCTGCCATACTACCACCGCCCGTTTACACAGCCACTACGGCAACCATGACGGAGGCAAGTGGTGACTGGTCGCCTGGGATGGAGGATGAGGAGGTGGAAGCTGTCCCCCCGACCTCAAGCTCACCCCTGGGGGCCTCCCCTCAGGAACAGAGGACCCACAGAGGCCCTGTCAGGAGGCCTCGGCGACGGATCCCCTCCACCCCTGACCTGAGCAGTGACACGAGCGAGGATGAGGCCTCTGCTCTCGATGTCTTCTCATCACCAGAGCGGGATGAGCCGCCCTGGGAAGTAACACCATTTGGACGGCAGGGCTCCCCGTTTGTTGCCACTCGGGCCCTGAGGAGCTCCAGCAGACTCAAGGCGGCCATTCGGGACCAGTGGAACCGCAGCCAAACACGGGCTGCACTCCACACACTTTCCATGACACCCCTGGCGCCGCGGGGGCCCACCAGACGCGGGCGCATCCCATGGCTGGCACCTTAAACCCAGGGGAGCCCTCCCACCCCCACCCCCACCCATACCCTCACCCCAACCCCACCTCTCCCCTTATCTAAACCCAACCTGACCCCTAACCCCTAACCTTAATCCCACCCCCATCCATATCCTTACCCCAACCCCACCTTTTCCCT
Source organism: Centroberyx gerrardi (assembly GCF_048128805.1). NCBI lineage: Eukaryota > Metazoa > Chordata > Actinopteri > Beryciformes > Berycidae > Centroberyx > Centroberyx gerrardi. The sequence goes on from NW_027605187.1 coordinate 8,255, forward strand.
CACCTAAACCCAACCCAACCCCCAACCCCTAACCTTAACCCCACCCCCACCCATATCCTTACCCCAACCCCACCTTTTCCCTCACCTAAACCCAACCTAACCCCAAACCCCTAACCTTAACCCCACCCCCACCCACATCCTCACCCCAACCCCACCTTTCCCACATCTAAATCCTATCTCACCCCAATCCCTAACCTTAACCACACCCACACCCATCCCCTAACCTCAACCCCACCCTTTAGCTATCCCTAACCCCAACCTTTGACCCCCACCCCTGCCCCCAACCTTCATGGGATCACAATTTGACCCACACTTTTGACCCCAAAAATCCAGAGGAGCAGTGGGCAATGTCTGACCCCTGCTCCTGACCTTTAGGGGCCTGCACCTCACCCCTATATTTGACCCCAGGGGCCTACACTTCACCCCTATGTTTGACCCCAGGCCCACACGGGCTACGGGGAATTTTTCAGCATCAAATTGATGGAATAAAACACCCCACACCCCACACCACCACTACGAAATCGGATGGGGGGTTAGGCTCAGGTGGGGGGCTTGATCGGTCTCAGGGACTCACAGTGATGGCCAGTGCATTCAGTTTCGTCTCCTACGGAGACGAAACCAAACTTCTCCTTCACCTAACCGGCCCGTGCCTCCTGTGTCCCCCTCTGGGATTGATTTTGCCTCCATTACCGGCCTTTCCATATTAAGAGTGCAATAACATATGATGGCACCTGATATAATTTTATTTACAATTTTCAAAAATTAAAATGCATATTTTGGGACATAAAAAGGCCAATTGTGGCTCTTAGGGTCAAAAAATTAAAATTAAAATCACCAAATTATGACCCCCAACATTATAATATTCAATAATGCAATTTTGGCATTCATTAAATCACTGTATTTCTCTTTTCTGTGTTGGTTTGAAAATCTGGGCCATGTTGCCCCTAACAACATGGCTTAGGGGGGGCCGCTACTGTACAGAAGGGCTTTCCATATTTCTCCCCCTGAAGCCCCGCCCCCAATGTACAGTGTAGGCGGACCGCCAGCCACCCATTCATTCACAACCAGGATATCAGCAGAGAGAGATAGACGGACAGAGAGCGCTTTAAACTTTCACAACTCTTCCACAAATTTAGATTTTTACAAGCCTGCCTGAAGAAGGTCTATTTAGGACCGAAACGTCGCGATCAAGGCTTGTTTCAGGGCTTTAAAAATTAAAAGCCATAACCTACGGAGCTTTTTTGTTTTTGTTTTTTTTGTTTTCCACTATTTGGCTGCCGCCCCGCACACACTCGCGGAACTCAGCCTGCTTTAGCTCTAAAACATGAGCGACCGGAGAAACGAGGGATACTGGACGGTTGTCGACCGCCGACGTGGCCGCCCACAACACCGGGACCACGCCGAGTGGCCGGACAACGACCCCCGCTACCGCACTCCTCCTCCCCTCGCCCGCCGACGCACCTACGCGTCCGCGGTCAGGGATGGGAGAGCCGCATTCAGGGACAATCCTCCACGTTACTACCAGAAACAAGGCTACCAGCCACAATTTTTTGATCCCCGGGCCCGTCAGGTCCCGGTTCATCCACGTCACACAAACACATATGTGACACAAAATGCCACCAACAAACGGCATAATAAACGGCACAATCCACAGTATGAAAAAACCACATACAATCAGTACAATAACCAGTACAAAACCAGCTCTGCAGGAGCACATAATAATCAACAGGATGAATACCCACAGTCTGATGATCCAAATTTTGGATTAAAAATACGTGGGATTCACCAGATTATTAAAACCATCCACCACCTTAAAAATGTTTCAGCTACAACACCACCCCCCACCATAAGTAAGCTGACTCATAATTTGGCCACTGTCATTAAACCTGCCATCCCCAATAACCAGACACAGGCTCTGATTGAGGGTAATGCAAAAAATTGGGAATACACAACCATGCTTATTCTGCAGGACCATTACACACAGACTATGGATCTGGAAATTAATAAGCTGTCCAAATTGTCCACTGAGGACTGGCGAGACCCCTTTGAGGTGGCTTCTATTTGGGCTAGGAGGAATTTAGGCCGCCGTCTGTTAAATGAGACACTGGAGCAGGCGGAGGCCCTCTTGACTGCCAAGCTGCCGGTCCCGCCACCGCCTAACCCCGATGATAATAGAGCCTCCTGGCCACAGCCCTCCACGGTCGCTGTCCCTCCCACACACACAAAAGGCACCCCCGTACGGCCACCAACCGCTGTACCGCCACAACCAGTGGCTATCACCACTGCAGCCACCATGATAGAGAAGGGGAGGGGTGACTGGCCTCCTGTAGTGGAGAGTGGAGAGGGGGACGCCATCCCTCCCACTTCCCCCACCGAGGTATTAGCTCCCAAAACCGCTCCGAAAAAACGGAGACACGGTCTGAGTGAGAACAGGGCTACCACTACAGGAGCTGAGGCTCTCTCACAGCCCCATGTCTCCCCCACACCCCTGACCCCCACTCAGGCTCCCTCACAGCCACCTGCTGCCATACTACCACCGCCCGTTTACACAGCCACTACGGCAACCATGACGGAGGCAAGTGGTGACTGGTCGCCTGGGATGGAGGATGAGGAGGTGGAAGCTGTCCCCCCGACCTCAAGCTCACCCCTGGGGGCCTCCCCTCAGGAACAGAGGACCCACAGAGGCCCTGTCAGGAGGCCTCGGCGACGGATCCCCTCCACCCCTGACCTGAGCAGTGACACGAGCGAGGATGAGGCCTCTGCTCTCGATGTCTTCTCATCACCAGAGCGGGATGAGCCGCCCTGGGAAGTAACACCATTTGGACGGCAGGGCTCCCCGTTTGTTGCCACTCGGGCCCTGAGGAGCTCCAGCAGACTCAAGGCGGCCATTCGGGACCAGTGGAACCGCAGCCAAACACGGGCTGCACTCCACACACTTTCCATGACACCCCTGGCGCCGCGGGGGCCCACCAGACGCGGGCGCATCCCATGGCTGGCACCTTAAACCCAGGGGAGCCCTCCCACCCCCACCCCCACCCATACCCTCACCCCAACCCCACCTCTCCCCTTATCTAAACCCAACCTGACCCCTAACCCCTAACCTTAATCCCACCCCCATCCATATCCTTACCCCAACCCCACCTTTTCCCTCACCTAAACCCAACCCAACCCCCAACCCCTAACCTTAACCCCACCCCCACCCATATCCTTACCCCAACCCCACCTTTTCCCTCACCTAAACCCAACCTAACCCCAAACCCCTAACCTTAACCCCACCCCCACCCACATCCTCACCCCAACCCCACCTTTCCCACATCTAAATCCTATCTCACCCCAATCCCTAACCTTAACCACACCCACACCCATCCCCTAACCTCAACCCCACCCTTTAGCTATCCCTAACCCCAACCTTTGACCCCCACCCCTGCCCCCAACCTTCATGGGATCACAATTTGACCCACACTTTTGACCCCAAAAATCCAGAGGAGCAGTGGGCAATGTCTGACCCCTGCTCCTGACCTTTAGGGGCCTGCACCTCACCCCTATATTTGACCCCAGGGGCCTACACTTCACCCCTATGTTTGACCCCAGGCCCACACGGGCTACGGGGAATTTTTCAGCATCAAATTGATGGAATAAAACACCCCACACCCCACACCACCACTACGAAATCGGATGGGGGGTTAGGCTCAGGTGGGGGGCTTGATCGGTCTCAGGGACTCACAGTGATGGCCAGTGCATTCAGTTTCGTCTCCTACGGAGACGAAACCAAACTTCTCCTTCACCTAACCGGCCCGTGCCTCCTGTGTCCCCCTCTGGGATTGATTTTGCCTCCATTACCGGCCTTTCCATATTAAGAGTGCAATAACATATGATGGCACCTGATATAATTTTATTTACAATTTTCAAAAATTAAAATGCATATTTTGGGACATAAAAAGGCCAATTGTGGCTCTTAGGGTCAAAAAATTAAAATTAAAATCACCAAATTATGACCCCCAACATTATAATATTCAATAATGCAATTTTGGCATTCATTAAATCACTGTATTTCTCTTTTCTGTGTTGGTTTGAAAATCTGGGCCATGTTGCCCCTAACAACATGGCTTAGGGGGGGCCGCTACTGTACAGAAGGGCTTTCCATATTTCTCCCCCTGAAGCCCCGCCCCCAATGTACAGTGTAGGCGGACCGCCAGCCACCCATTCATTCACAACCAGGATATCAGCAGAGAGAGATAGACGGACAGAGAGCGCTTTAAACTTTCACAACTCTTCCACAAATTTAGATTTTTACAAGCCTGCCTGAAGAAGGTCTATTTAGGACCGAAACGTCGCGATCAAGGCTTGTTTCAGGGCTTTAAAAATTAAAAGCCATAACCTACGGAGCTTTTTTGTTTTTGTTTTTTTTGTTTTCCACTATTTGGCTGCCGCCCCGCACACACTCGCGGAACTCAGCCTGCTTTAGCTCTAAAACATGAGCGACCGGAGAAACGAGGGATACTGGACGGTTGTCGACCGCCGACGTGGCCGCCCACAACACCGGGACCACGCCGAGTGGCCGGACAACGACCCCCGCTACCGCACTCCTCCTCCCCTCGCCCGCCGACGCACCTACGCGTCCGCGGTCAGGGATGGGAGAGCCGCATTCAGGGACAATCCTCCACGTTACTACCAGAAACAAGGCTACCAGCCACAATTTTTTGATCCCCGGGCCCGTCAGGTCCCGGTTCATCCACGTCACACAAACACATATGTGACACAAAATGCCACCAACAAACGGCATAATAAACGGCACAATCCACAGTATGAAAAAACCACATACAATCAGTACAATAACCAGTACAAAACCAGCTCTGCAGGAGCACATAATAATCAACAGGATGAATACCCACAGTCTGATGATCCAAATTTTGGATTAAAAATACGTGGGATTCACCAGATTATTAAAACCATCCACCACCTTAAAAATGTTTCAGCTACAACACCACCCCCCACCATAAGTAAGCTGACTCATAATTTGGCCACTGTCATTAAACCTGCCATCCCCAATAACCAGACACAGGCTCTGATTGAGGGTAATGCAAAAAATTGGGAATACACAACCATGCTTATTCTGCAGGACCATTACACACAGACTATGGATCTGGAAATTAATAAGCTGTCCAAATTGTCCACTGAGGACTGGCGAGACCCCTTTGAGGTGGCTTCTATTTGGGCTAGGAGGAATTTAGGCCGCCGTCTGTTAAATGAGACACTGGAGCAGGCGGAGGCCCTCTTGACTGCCAAGCTGCCGGTCCCGCCACCGCCTAACCCCGATGATAATAGAGCCTCCTGGCCACAGCCCTCCACGGTCGCTGTCCCTCCCACACACACAAAAGGCACCCCCGTACGGCCACCAACCGCTGTACCGCCACAACCAGTGGCTATCACCACTGCAGCCACCATGATAGAGAAGGGGAGGGGTGACTGGCCTCCTGTAGTGGAGAGTGGAGAGGGGGACGCCATCCCTCCCACTTCCCCCACCGAGGTATTAGCTCCCAAAACCGCTCCGAAAAAACGGAGACACGGTCTGAGTGAGAACAGGGCTACCACTACAGGAGCTGAGGCTCTCTCACAGCCCCATGTCTCCCCCACACCCCTGACCCCCACTCAGGCTCCCTCACAGCCACCTGCTGCCATACTACCACCGCCCGTTTACACAGCCACTACGGCAACCATGACGGAGGCAAGTGGTGACTGGTCGCCTGGGATGGAGGATGAGGAGGTGGAAGCTGTCCCCCCGACCTCAAGCTCACCCCTGGGGGCCTCCCCTCAGGAACAGAGGACCCACAGAGGCCCTGTCAGGAGGCCTCGGCGACGGATCCCCTCCACCCCTGACCTGAGCAGTGACACGAGCGAGGATGAGGCCTCTGCTCTCGATGTCTTCTCATCACCAGAGCGGGATGAGCCGCCCTGGGAAGTAACACCATTTGGACGGCAGGGCTCCCCGTTTGTTGCCACTCGGGCCCTGAGGAGCTCCAGCAGACTCAAGGCGGCCATTCGGGACCAGTGGAACCGCAGCCAAACACGGGCTGCACTCCACACACTTTCCATGACACCCCTGGCGCCGCGGGGGCCCACCAGACGCGGGCGCATCCCATGGCTGGCACCTTAAACCCAGGGGAGCCCTCCCACCCCCACCCCCACCCATACCCTCACCCCAACCCCACCTCTCCCCTTATCTAAACCCAACCTGACCCCTAACCCCTAACCTTAATCCCACCCCCATCCATATCCTTACCCCAACCCCACCTTTTCCCTCACCTAAACCCAACCCAACCCCCAACCCCTAACCTTAACCCCACCCCCACCCATATCCTTACCCCAACCCCACCTTTTCCCTCACCTAAACCCAACCTAACCCCAAACCCCTAACCTTAACCCCACCCCCACCCACATCCTCACCCCAACCCCACCTTTCCCACATCTAAATCCTATCTCACCCCAATCCCTAACCTTAACCACACCCACACCCATCCCCTAACCTCAACCCCACCCTTTAGCTATCCCTAACCCCAACCTTTGACCCCCACCCCTGCCCCCAACCTTCATGGGATCACAATTTGACCCACACTTTTGACCCCAAAAATCCAGAGGAGCAGTGGGCAATGTCTGACCCCTGCTCCTGACCTTTAGGGGCCTGCACCTCACCCCTATATTTGACCCCAGGGGCCTACACTTCACCCCTATGTTTGACCCCAGGCCCACACGGGCTACGGGGAATTTTTCAGCATCAAATTGATGGAATAAAACACCCCACACCCCACACCACCACTACGAAATCGGATGGGGGGTTAGGCTCAGGTGGGGGGCTTGATCGGTCTCAGGGACTCACAGTGATGGCCAGTGCATTCAGTTTCGTCTCCTACGGAGACGAAACCAAACTTCTCCTTCACCTAACCCTAACCTAACCCTAACCTAACCCTAACCCTAACCCTAACCCTAACCCTAACCCTAACCCTAACCCTAACCCTAACCCAAGACTAAGTCTAACCCTAGTCTAAGTCTAAGACTAAGTCTAAGTCTAAGTCTAAGTCTGACCTTAGTCTAAGTCTAAGTCTAAGTCTAACCTTAGTCTAAGTCTAACTCTAACCCTAACCTCTAAGACTAAGTCTAAGACTAAGTCTAACCCTAGTCTAAGTCTAAGACTAAGTCTAAGTCTAAGTCTAAGTCTGACCTTAGTCTAAGTCTAAGTCTAAGTCTAACCTTAGTCTAAGTCTAACTCTAACCCTAACCTCTAAGACTAAGTCTAAGACTAAGTCTAACCATAGTCTAAGTCTAAGACTAAGTCTAAGTCTAAGTCTAATTCTGACCTTAGTAAAAGTCTAAGTATAAGCCTTCCAAATACAGACTTCCAATGGGAGAGTCCCAAATTCCAATATGGAACTGCACAATTTGGACCTGACTTTTGCTCCAATCTTGGAACTTCTTTGAATGGGGTGTCTATGGCAGCTACACTTTCCTGTGGTCGTAGAAAGACGCGGGTGGTACCGTTGGAAAGGTCGTCCCCAAAAACCTATTCAAGGACCTTGGTTCCGGGTCTCTATGACCTTCACAAAAAAAGTTATGCAAGAAAGGTCGTTTGGAGAGTGGTTTTTTCAAACTTTCATATCTCGCGATAGGAATAGGCTAGTCACATGGGACCGGCACATATGCACTCAGGGGGACCCCCTGAACACGCCCACCAACTTTGGTCACCCTAGCACATGTAAAAAAAATTCACTACAAGTAGGGTCCAATCGACTCCAAATGGTCCGAAACGTGCTCCTAGACACTTTTTGGCAAAACGTTTCGGACGTGGCACTTGGTCAAATTTTCACATCGTTTTTGCATGGGAGTCTATGGCAGCTACCACTTCCGGTGGTCGTAGGAAGTCGGGGGTGGTACCGTTGGATCGGGCGTCCCCGTTAACCTAGGGGCCGAGCTTGGTTCCGAGTCTCTACGACCTTCACAAAAAACGTTATTCAAGAAAGGGTCTTCCCGGAATGGCCTTAATTACGGTTTCGACCACTTCCTGTGGTCGCAGGAAGTCGAAAGTGGTACCATTGGATCGGGCGTCCCCGAAAACCTATTCAAGGAACTTGGTTCCGAGTCTCTACGACCTTCACAAAAAAAGTTATTCAAGAAAGGGTCTTCCCAGAGTGGTTTTCATCCCCTATCCCTAACCCTAACCCTAACCCTAACCCTAACCCTAACCCTAAAACAGTGATTCCACCTATAAACAGCATTTTGCCACATAAAACAGTGATTCTCCCTCGAAACAGCCTTTAAAGGCAAAAAACGCTGTTTCCAGCCCGAAACAGCATTTTGCCACATAAAACAGTGATTCTCCCTCGAAACAGCCTTTAAAGGCAAAAAACGCTGTTTCCAGCCCGAAACAGCATTTTGCCACATAAAACGCCTTTTCCAGCCAGAAACAGCATTTTGCCACATAAAACACCGATTCCAGCCAGAAACAGCATTTTGCCACATAAAACAGTGATTCCACCTATAAACAGCATTTTGCCACATAAAACAGTGATTCTCCCTCGAAACAGCCTTTAAAGGCAAAAAACGCTGTTTCCAGCCCGAAACAGCATTTTGCCACATAAAACAGTGATTCTCCCTCGAAACAGCCTTTAAAGGCAAAAAACGCTGTTTCCAGCCTGAAACAGCATTTTGCCACATAAAACGCCTTTTCCAGCCAGAAACAGCATTTTGCCACATAAAACAGTGATTCCACCTATAAACAGCATTTTGCCACATAAAACACTGTTTCTCCATCCAAACAGCCTTTAAAGGCAAAAAACGCTGTTTCCAGCCCGAAACAGCATTTTGCCACATAAAACACCGATTCCAGCCAGAAACAGCATTTTGCCACATAAAACAGTGATTCCACCTATAAACAGCATTTTGCCACATAAAACAGTGATTCTCCCTCGAAACAGCCTTTAAAGGCAAAAAATGCTGTTTCCAGCCCGAAACAGCATTTTGCCACATAAAACAGTGATTCTCCCTCGAAACAGCCTTTAAAGGCAAAAAACGCTGTTTCCAACCCGAAACAGCATTTTGCCACATAAAACACCGATTCCAGCCAGAAACAGCATTTTGCCACATAAAACAGTGATTCCACCTATAAACAGCATTTTGCCACATAAAACAGTGATTCTCCCTCGAAACAGCCTTTAAAGGCAAAAAACGCTGTTTCCAGCCCGAAACAGCATTTTGCCACATAAAACAGTGATTCCACCTATAAACAGCATTTTGCCACATAAAACAGTGATTCTCCCTCGAAACAGCCTTTAAAGGCAAAAAACGCTGTTTCCAGCCCGAAACAGCATTTTGCCACATAAAACAGTGATTCTCCCTCGAAACAGCCTTTAAAGGCAAAAAACGCTGTTTCCAACCCGAAACAGCATTTTGCCACATAAAACACCGATTCCAGCCAGAAACAGCATTTTGCCACATAAAACAGTGATTCCACCTATAAACAGCATTTTGCCACATAAAACAGTGATTCTCCCTCGAAACAGCCTTTAAAGGCAAAAAACGCTGTTTCCAGCCTGAAACAGCATTTTGCCACATAAAACACCGATTCCAGCCAGAAACAGCATTTTGCCACATAAAACAGTGATTCCACCTATAAACAGCATTTTGCCACATAAAACAGTGATTCTCCCTCGAAACAGCCTTTAAAGGCAAAAAATGCTGTTTGCAGCCCGAAACAGCATTTTGCCACATAAAACAGTGATTCTCCCTCGAAACAGCCTTTAAAGGCAAAAAACGCTGTTTCCAACCCGAAACAGCATTTTGCCACATAAAACACCGATTCCAGCCAGAAACAGCATTTTGCCACATAAAACAGTGATTCCACCTATAAACAGCATTTTGCCACATAAAACAGTGATTCTCCCTCGAAACAGCCTTTAAAGGCAAAAAACGCTGTTTCCAGCCCGAAACAGCATTTTGCCACATAAAACAGTGATTCCACCTATAAACAGCATTTTGCCACATAAAACAGTGATTCTCCCTCGAAACAGCCTTTAAAGGCAAAAAACGCTGTTTCCAACCCGAAACAGCATTTTGCCACATAAAACACCGATTCCAGCCAGAAACAGCATTTTGCCACATAAAACAGTGATTCCACCTATAAACAGCATTTTGCCACATAAAACAGTGATTCTCCCTCGAAACAGCCTTTAAAGGCAAAAAACGCTGTTTCCAGCCTGAAACAGCATTTTGCCACATAAAACACCGATTCCAGCCAGAAACAGCATTTTGCCACATAAAACAGTGATTCCACCTATAAACAGCATTTTGCCACATAAAACAGTGATTCTCCCTCGAAACAGCCTTTAAAGGCAAAAAACGCTGTTTCCAGCCCGAAACAGCATTTTGCCACATAAAACAGTGATTCCACCTATAAACAGCATTTTGCCACATAAAACAGTGATTCTCCCTCGAAACAGCCTTTAAAGGCAAAAAACGCTGTTTCCAACCCGAAACAGCATTTTGCCACATAAAACACCGATTCCAGCCAGAAACAGCATTTTGCCACATAAAACAGTGATTCCACCTATAAACAGCATTTTGCCACATAAAACAGTGATTCCACCTATAAACAGCATTTTGCCACATAAAACAGTGATTCTCCCTCGAAACAGCCTTTAAAGGCAAAAAACGCTGTTTCCAGCCTGAAACAGCATTTTGCCACATAAAACACCGATTCCAGCCAGAAACAGCATTTTGCCACATAAAACAGTGATTCCACCTATAAACAGCATTTTGCCACATAAAACAGTGATTCTCCCTCGAAACAGCCTTTAAAGGCAAAAAACGCTGTTTCCAGCCCGAAACAGCATTTTGCCACATAAAACAGTGATTCCACCTATAAACAGCATTTTGCCACATAAAACAGTGATTCTCCCTCGAAACAGCCTTTAAAGGCAAAAAACGCTGTTTCCAACCCGAAACAGCATTTTGCCACATAAAACACCGATTCCAGCCAGAAACAGCATTTTGCCACATAAAACAGTGATTCCACCTATAAACAGCATTTTGCCACATAAAACAGTGATTCTCCCTCGAAACAGCCTTTAAAGGCAAAAAACGCTGTTTCCAGCCTGAAACAGCATTTTGCCACATAAAACACCGATTCCAGCCAGAAACAGCATTTTGCCACATAAAACAGTGATTCCACCTATAAACAGCATTTTGCCACATAAAACAGTGATTCTCCCTCGAAACAGCCTTTAAAGGCAAAAAACGCTGTTTCCAGCCCGAAACAGCATTTTGCCACATAAAACAGTGATTCCACCTATAAACAGCATTTTGCCACATAAAACAGTGATTCTCCCTCGAAACAGCCTTTAAAGGCAAAAAACGCTGTTTCCAACCCGAAACAGCATTTTGCCACATAAAACACCGATTCCAGCCAGAAACAGCATTTTGCCACATAAAACAGTGATTCCACCTATAAACAGCATTTTGCCACATAAAACAGTGATTCTCCCTCGAAACAGCCTTTAAAGGCAAAAAACGCTGTTTCCAGCCTGAAACAGCATTTTGCCACATAAAACACCGATTCCAGCCAGAAACAGCATTTTGCCACATAAAACAGTGATTCCACCTATAAACAGCATTTTGCCACATAAAACAGTGATTCTCCCTCGAAACAGCCTTTAAAGGCAAAAAACGCTGTTTCCAGCCCGAAACAGCATTTTGCCACATAAAACAGTGATTCCACCTATAAACAGCATTTTGCCACATAAAACAGTGATTCTCCCTCGAAACAGCCTTTAAAGGCAAAAAACGCTGTTTCCAACCCGAAACAGCATTTTGCCACATAAAACACCGATTCCAGCCAGAAACAGCATTTTGCCACATAAAACAGTGATTCCACCTATAAACAGCATTTTGCCACATAAAACAGTGATTCCACCTATAAACAGCATTTTGCCACATAAAACAGTGATTCTCCCTCGAAACAGCCTTTAAAGGCAAAAAACGCTGTTTCCAGCCTGAAACAGCATTTTGCCACATAAAACACCGATTCCAGCCAGAAACAGCATTTTGCCACATAAAACAGTGATTCCACCTATAAACAGCATTTTGCCACATAAAACAGTGATTCTCCCTCGAAACAGCCTTTAAAGGCAAAAAACGCTGTTTCCAGCCCGAAACAGCATTTTGCCACATAAAACAGTGATTCCACCTATAAACAGCATTTTGCCACATAAAACAGTGATTCTCCCTCGAAACAGCCTTTAAAGGCAAAAAACGCTGTTTCCAACCCGAAACAGCATTTTGCCACATAAAACACCGATTCCAGCCAGAAACAGCATTTTGCCACATAAAACAGTGATTCCACCTATAAACAGCATTTTGCCACATAAAACAGTGATTCTCCCTCGAAACAGCCTTTAAAGGCAAAAAACGCTGTTTCCAGCCTGAAACAGCATTTTGCCACATAAAACACCGATTCCAGCCAGAAACAGCATTTTGCCACATAAAACAGTGATTCCACCTATAAACAGCATTTTGCCACATAAAACAGTGATTCTCCCTCGAAACAGCCTTTAAAGGCAAAAAACGCTGTTTCCAGCCCGAAACAGCATTTTGCCACATAAAACAGTGATTCCACCTATAAACAGCATTTTGCCACATAAAACAGTGATTCTCCCTCGAAACAGCCTTTAAAGGCAAAAAACGCTGTTTCCAACCCGAAACAGCATTTTGCCACATAAAACACCGATTCCAGCCAGAAACAGCATTTTGCCACATAAAACAGTGATTCCACCTATAAACAGCATTTTGCCACATAAAACAGTGATTCTCCCTCGAAACAGCCTTTAAAGGCAAAAAACGCTGTTTCCAGCCTGAAACAGCATTTTGCCACATAAAACACCGATTCCAGCCAGAAACAGCATTTTGCCACATAAAACAGTGATTCCACCTATAAACAGCATTTTGCCACATAAAACAGTGATTCTCCCTCGAAACAGCCTTTAAAGGCAAAAAACGCTGTTTCCAGCCCGAAACAGCATTTTGCCACATAAAACAGTGATTCCACCTATAAACAGCATTTTGCCACATAAAACAGTGATTCTCCCTCGAAACAGCCTTTAAAGGCAAAAAACGCTGTTTCCAACCCGAAACAGCATTTTGCCACATAAAACACCGATTCCAGCCAGAAACAGCATTTTGCCACATAAAACAGTGATTCCACCTATAAACAGCATTTTGCCACATAAAACAGTGATTCTCCCTCGAAACAGCCTTTAAAGGCAAAAAACGCTGTTTCCAGCCTGAAACAGCATTTTGCCACATAAAACACCGATTCCAGCCAGAAACAGCATTTTGCCACATAAAACAGTGATTCCACCTATAAACAGCATTTTGCCACATAAAACAGTGATTCTCCCTCGAAACAGCCTTTAAAGGCAAAAAACGCTGTTTCCAGCCCGAAACAGCATTTTGCCACATAAAACAGTGATTCCACCTATAAACAGCATTTTGCCACATAAAACAGTGATTCTCCCTCGAAACAGCCTTTAAAGGCAAAAAACGCTGTTTCCAACCCGAAACACCATTTTGCCACATAAAACACCGATTCCAGCCAGAAACAGCATTTTGCCACATAAAACAGTGATTCCACCTATAAACAGCATTTTGCCACATAAAACAGTGATTCTCCCTCGAAACAGCCTTTAAAGGCAAAAAACGCTGTTTCCAGCCTGAAACAGCATTTTGCCACATAAAACACCGATTCCAGCCAGAAACAGCATTTTGCCACATAAAACAGTGATTCCACCTATAAACAGCATTTTGCCACATAAAACAGTGATTCTCCCTCGAAACAGCCTTTAAAGGCAAAAAACGCTGTTTCCAGCCCGAAACAGCATTTTGCCACATAAAACAGTGATTCCACCTATAAACAGCATTTTGCCACATAAAACAGTGATTCTCCCTCGAAACAGCCTTTAAAGGCAAAAAACGCTGTTTCCAACCCGAAACAGCATTTTGCCACATAAAACACCGATTCCAGCCAGAAACAGCATTTTGCCACATAAAACAGTGATTCCACCTATAAACAGCATTTTGCCACATAAAACAGTGATTCTCCCTCGAAACAGCCTTTAAAGGCAAAAAACGCTGTTTCCAGCCTGAAACAGCATTTTGCCACATAAAACACCGATTCCAGCCAGAAACAGCATTTTGCCACATAAAACAGTGATTCCACCTATAAACAGCATTTTGCCACATAAAACAGTGATTCTCCCTCGAAACAGCCTTTAAAGGCAAAAAACGCTGTTTCCAGCCCGAAACAGCATTTTGCCACATAAAACAGTGATTCCACCTATAAACAGCATTTTGCCACATAAAACAGTGATTCTCCCTCGAAACAGCCTTTAAAGGCAAAAAACGCTGTTTCCAACCCGAAACACCATTTTGCCACATAAAACACCGATTCCAGCCAGAAACAGCATTTTGCCACATAAAACAGTGATTCCACCTATAAACAGCATTTTGCCACATAAAACAGTGATTCTCCCTCGAAACAGCCTTTAAAGGCAAAAAACGCTGTTTCCAGCCTGAAACAGCATTTTGCCACATAAAACACCGATTCCAGCCAGAAACAGCATTTTGCCACATAAAACAGTGATTCCACCTATAAACAGCATTTTGCCACATAAAACAGTGATTCTCCCTCGAAACAGCCTTTAAAGGCAAAAAACGCTGTTTCCAGCCCGAAACAGCATTTTGCCACATAAAACAGTGATTCCACCTATAAACAGCATTTTGCCACATAAAACAGTGATTCTCCCTCGAAACAGCCTTTAAAGGCAAAAAACGCTGTTTCCAACCCGAAACAGCATTTTGCCACATAAAACACCGATTCCAGCCAGAAACAACATTTTGCCACATAAAACAGTGATTCCACCTATAAACAGCATTTTGCCACATAAAACAGTGATTCTCCCTCGAAACAGCCTTTAAAGGCAAAAAACGCTGTTTCCAGCCCGAAACAGCATTTTGCCACATAAAACAGTGATTCCACCTATAAACAGCATTTTGCCACATAAAACAGTGATTCTCCCTCGAAACAGCCTTTAAAGGCAAAAAACGCTGTTTCCAACCCGAAACAGCATTTTGCCACATAAAACACCGATTCCAGCCAGAAACAGCATTTTGCCACATAAAACAGTGATTCCACCTATAAACAGCATTTTGCCACATAAAACAGTGATTCTCCCTCGAAACAGCCTTTAAAGGCAAAAAACGCTGTTTCCAGCCTGAAACAGCATTTTGCCACATAAAACACCGATTCCAGCCAGAAACAGCATTTTGCCACATAAAACAGTGATTCCACCTATAAACAGCATTTTGCCACATAAAACAGTGATTCTCCCTCGAAACAGCCTTTAAAGGCAAAAAACGCTGTTTCCAGCCCGAAACAGCATTTTGCCACATAAAACAGTGATTCCACCTATAAACAGCATTTTGCCACATAAAACAGTGATTCTCCCTCGAAACAGCCTTTAAAGGCAAAAAACGCTGTTTCCAGCCCGAAACAGCATTTTGCCACATAAAACAGTGATTCTCACTCGAAACAGCCTTTAAAGGGAAAAAAACGCTGTTTCCAGCCTGAAACAGCATTTTGCCACATAAAACGCCTTTTCCAGCCAGAAACAGCATTTTGCCACATAAAACAGTGATTCCACCTATAAACAGCATTTTGGCAGATAAAACACTGTTTCTCCATCCAAACAGCCTTTAAAGGCAAAAAACGCTGTTTCCAGCCCAAAACAGCATTTTGCCACATAAACTAGTGTTTCCACCCATAAACAGCATTTTGCCACATAAAACGCCGATTCCAGCCCGAAACAGCATTTTGCCACATAAAACAGTGATTCTCCCTCGAAACAGCCTTTAAAGGCAAAAAACGCTGTTTCCAACCCGAAACAGCATTTTGCCACATAAAACACCGATTCCAGCCAGAAACAGCATTTTGCCACATAAAACAGTGATTCCACCTATAAACAGCATTTTGCCACATAAAACAGTGATTCTCCCTCGAAACAGCCTTTAAAGGCAAAAAACGCTGTTTCCAGCCCGAAACAGCATTTTGCCACATAAAACAGTGATTCTCCCTCGAAACAGCCTTTAAAGGCAAAAAACGCTGTTTCCAGCCCGAAACAGCATTTTGCCACATAAAACGCCTTTTCCAGCCAGAAACAGCATTTTGCCACATAAAACAGTGATTCCACCTATAAAAAGCATTTTGGCAGATAAAACACTGTTTCTCCATCCAAACAGCCTTTAAAGGCAAAAAACGCTGTTTCCAGCCCAAAACAGCATTTTGCCACATAAACTAGTGTTTCCACCCATAAACAGCATTTTGCCACATAAAACGCCGATTCCAGCCCGAAACAGCATTTTGCCACATAAAACAGTGATTCCACCTATAAACAGCATTTTGCCACATAAAACAGTGATTCTCCCTCGAAACAGCCTTTAAAGGCAAAAAACGCTGTTTCCAACCCGAAACAGCATTTTGCCACATAAAACACCGATTCCAGCCAGAAACAGCATTTTGCCACATAAAACAGTGATTCCACCTATAAACAGCATTTTGCCACATAAAACAGTGACAGCCTTTAAAGGCAAAAAACGCTGTTTCCAGCCTGAAACAGCATTTTGCCACATAAAACACCGATTCCAGCCAGAAACAGCATTTTGCCACATAAAACAGTGATTCCACCTATAAACAGCATTTTGCCACATAAAACAGTGATTCTCCCTCGAAACAGCCTTTAAAGGCAAAAAACGCTGTTTCCAGCCCGAAACAGCATTTTGCCACATAAAACAGTGATTCCACCTATAAACAGCATTTTGCCACATAAAACAGTGATTCTCCCTCGAAACAGCCTTTAAAGGCAAAAAACGCTGTTTCCAGCCCGAAACAGCATTTTGCCACATAAAACAGTGATTCTCACTCGAAACAGCCTTTAAAGGGAAAAAACGCTGTTTCCAGCCTGAAACAGCATTTTGCCACATAAAACGCCTTTTCCAGCCAGAAACAGCATTTTGCCACATAAAACAGTGATTCCACCTATAAACAGCATTTTGGCAGATAAAACACTGTTTCTCCATCCAAACAGCCTTTAAAGGCAAAAAACGCTGTTTCCAGCCCGAAACAGCATTTTGCCACATAAAACAGTGATTCTCCCTCGAAACAGCCTTTAAAGGCAAAAAACGCTGTTTCCAACCCGAAACAGCATTTTGCCACATAAAACACCGATTCCAGCCAGAAACAGCATTTTGCCACATAAAACAGTGATTCCACCTATAAACAGCATTTTGCCACATAAAACAGTGATTCTCCCTCGAAACAGCCTTTAAAGGCAAAAAACGCTGTTTCCAGCCCGAAACAGCATTTTGCCACATAAAACAGTGATTCCACCTATAAACAGCATTTTGCCACATAAAACAGTGATTCTCCCTCGAAACAGCCTTTAAAGGCAAAAAACGCTGTTTCCAACCCGAAACAGCATTTTGCCACATAAAACACCGATTCCAGCCAGAAACAGCATTTTGCCACATAAAACAGTGATTCCACCTATAAACAGCATTTTGCCACATAAAACAGTGATTCTCCCTCGAAACAGCCTTTAAAGGCAAAAAACGCTGTTTCCAGCCTGAAACAGCATTTTGCCACATAAAACACCGATTCCAGCCAGAAACAGCATTTTGCCACATAAAACAGTGATTCCACCTATAAACAGCATTTTGCCACATAAAACAGTGATTCTCCCTCGAAACAGCCTTTAAAGGCAAAAAACGCTGTTTCCAGCCCGAAACAGCATTTTGCCACATAAAACAGTGATTCCACCTATAAACAGCATTTTGCCACATAAAACAGTGATTCTCCCTCGAAACAGCCTTTAAAGGCAAAAAACGCTGTTTCCAGCCCGAAACAGCATTTTGCCACATAAAACAGTGATTCTCACTCGAAACAGCCTTTAAAGGGAAAAAACGCTGTTTCCAGCCTGAAACAGCATTTTGCCACATAAAACGCCTTTTCCAGCCAGAAACAGCATTTTGCCACATAAAACAGTGATTCCACCTATAAACAGCATTTTGGCAGATAAAACACTGTTTCTCCATCCAAACAGCCTTTAAAGGCAAAAAACGCTGTTTCCAGCCCGAAACAGCATTTTGCCACATAAAACAGTGATTCTCCCTCGAAACAGCCTTTAAAGGCAAAAAACGCTGTTTCCAACCCGAAACAGCATTTTGCCACATAAAACACCGATTCCAGCCAGAAACAGCATTTTGCCACATAAAACAGTGATTCCACCTATAAACAGCATTTTGCCACATAAAACAGTGATTCTCCCTCGAAACAGCCTTTAAAGGCAAAAAACGCTGTTTCCAGCCCGAAACAGCATTTTGCCACATAAAACAGTGATTCCACCTATAAACAGCATTTTGCCACATAAAACAGTGATTCTCCCTCGAAACAGCCTTTAAAGGCAAAAAACGCTGTTTCCAACCCGAAACAGCATTTTGCCACATAAAACACCGATTCCAGCCAGAAACAGCATTTTGCCACATAAAACAGTGATTCCACCTATAAACAGCATTTTGCCACATAAAACAGTGATTCTCCCTCGAAACAGCCTTTAAAGGCAAAAAACGCTGTTTCCAACCCGAAACACCATTTTGCCACATAAAACACCGATTACAGCCAGAAACAGCATTTTGCCACATAAAACAGTGATTCCACCTATAAACAGCATTTTGCCACATAAAACAGTGATTCTCCCTCGAAACAGCCTTTAAAGGCAAAAAACGCTGTTTCCAGCCCAAAACAGCATTTTGCCACATAAACTAGTGTTTCCACCCATAAACAGCATTTTGCCACATAAAACAGTGATTCCACCTATAAACAGCATTTTGCCACATAAAACAGTGATTCTCCCTCGAAACAGCCTTTAAAGGCAAAAAACGCTGTTTCCAGCCCGAAACAGCATTTTGCCACATAAAACAGTGATTCCACCTATAAACAGCATTTTGCCACATAAAACAGTGATTCTCCCTCGAAACAGCCTTTAAAGGCAAAAAACGCTGTTTCCAACCCGAAACAGCATTTTGCCACATAAAACACCGATTCCAGCCAGAAACAGCATTTTGCCACATAAAACAGTGATTCCACCTATAAACAGCATTTTGCCACATAAAACAGTGATTCTCCCTCGAAACAGCTTTTAAAGGCAAAAAACGCTGTTTCCAGCCTGAAACAGCATTTTGCCACATAAAACACCGATTCCAGCCAGAAACAGCATTTTGCCACATAAAACAGTGATTCCACCTATAAACAGCATTTTGCCACATAAAACAGTGATTCTCCCTCGAAACAGCCTTTAAAGGCAAAAAACGCTGTTTCCAGCCCGAAACAGCATTTTGCCACATAAAACAGTGATTCTCCCTCGAAACAGCCTTTAAAGGCAAAAAACGCTGTTTCCAGCCTGAAACAGCATTTTGCCACATAAAACACCGATTCCAGCCAGAAACAGCATTTTGCCACATAAAACAGTGATTCCACCTATAAACAGCATTTTGCCACATAAAACAGTGATTCTCCCTCGAAACAGCCTTTAAAGGCAAAAAACGCTGTTTCCAGCCCGAAACAGCATTTTGCCACATAAAACGCCTTTTCCAGCCAGAAACAGCATTTTGCCACATAAAACAGTGATTCCACCTATAAACAGCATTTTGCCACATAAAACAATGATTCTCCCTCGAAACAGCCTTTAAAGGCAAAAAACACTGTTTCCAGCCAGAAACAGCATTTTGCCACATAAAACAGTGATTCCACCTATAAAAAGCATTTTGGCAGATAAAACACTGTTTCTCCATCCAAACTGCAATTAAAGTGGGACATTGCATGGCTGAAAAGGCCTCAGTAAAGTTGATGAGAAGGCCGTCATTGACTTAACATTGGTGACCTTTTGAACTTTGGGGTCACTTTTGGGGCACTTCCTGTGGTCCTAGGATGACAACTTTGAACTCACATGTTCGGTGGTGCGCCAGCTTTCAGGCAAAAGTGGTTGCAAGTCAATCGGGACTTGCATGTCTGAAAAGGCCTCAGTAAATTTGTTCCTCATACATTGGCCACCTTTTGAAATTTGGGGTCACTTTTGGGGCACTTCCTGTGGTCCTAGAATGACAAAATTGAACTCACATAGTTGGTGGGACGCCAGCTTTCAGGCAAAAGTGGTTGCAAGTCAATCGGGACTTGCATGGCTGAAAAGGCCTCAGTAAAGTTGATGAGAAGGCCGTCATTGACTTAACATTGGTGACCTTTTGAAGTTTGAGGTCACTTTTGGGTCACTTCCTGTGGTCCTAGAAGGACAAAATTGAACTCACACGTTCGGTGGGACGCCAGCTATCAGGCAAAAGTGGTTGCAAGTCAATCGGGAGTTGCATGGCTGAAAAGGCCTCAGTAAATTTGTTCCTCATACATTGGCCAACTTTTGAACTTTGGGGTCACTTTTGGGGCACTTCCTGTGGTCCTAGGATGACAACTTTGAACTCACATGTTCGGTGGTGCGCCAGCTTTCAGGCAAAAGTGGTTGCAAGTCAATCGGGACTTGCATGTCTGAAAAGGCCTCAGTAAATTTGTTCCTCATACATTGGCCACCTTTTGAAATTTGGGGTCACTTTTGGGGCACTTCCTGTGGTCCTAGAATGACAAAATTGAACTCACATAGTCGGTGGGACGCCAGCTTTCAGGCAAAAGTGGTTGCAAGTCAATCGGGACTTGCATGGCTGAAAAGGCCTCAGTAAAGTTGATGAGAAGGCCGTCATTGACTTAACATTGGTGACCTTTTGAAGTTTGAGGTCACTTTTGGGTCACTTCCTGTGGTCCTAGAAGGACAAAATTGAACTCACACGTTCGGTGGGACGCCAGCTATCAGGCAAAAGTGGTTGCAAGTCAATCGGGAGTTGCATGGCTGAAAAGGCCTCAGTAAATTTGTTCCTCATACATTGGCCAACTTTTGAACTTTGGGGTCACTTTTGGGGCACTTCCTGTGGTCCTAGGATGACAACTTTGAACTCACATGTTCGGTGGGACGCCAGCTTTCAGGCAAAAGTGGTTGCAAGTCAATCGGGACTTGCATGGCTGAAAAGGCCTCAGTAAAGTTGATGAGAAGGCCGTCATTGACTTAACATTGGTGACCTTTTGAACTTTGGGGTCACTTTTGGGGCACTTCCTGTGGTCCTAGAAGGACAAAATTGGACTCACTCGTTCGGTGGGTGGCCAGCTTTCAGGCAAAAGTGGTTTCAAGTAAATCGGGACTTGCATGGCTGAAAAGGCCTCAGTAAAGTTGATGAGAAGGCCGTCATTGACTTAACATTGGTGACCTTTTGAACTTTGGGGTCACTTTTGGGGCACTTCCTGTGGTCCTAGGATGACAACTTTGAACTCACATGTTCGGTGGGACGCCAGCTTTCAGGCAAAAGTGGTTGCAAGTCAATCGGGACTTGCATGGCTGAAAAGGCCTCAGTAAAGTTGATGAGAAGGCCGTCATTGACTTAACATTGGTGACCTTTTGAACTTTGGGGTCACTTTTGGGGAACTTCCTGTGGTCCGAGAAGGACAAAATTGAACTCACACGTTCGGTGGGACGCCAGCTATCAGGCAAAAGTGGTTGCAAGTCAATCGGGACTTGCATGTCTGAAAAGGCCTCAGTAAATTTGTTCCTCATACATTGGCCACCTTTTGAAATTTGGGGTCACTTTTGGGGCACTTCCTGTGGTCCTAGAATGACAAAATTGAACTCACATAGTCGGTGGGACGCCAGCTTTCAGGCAAAAGTGGTTGCAAGTCAATCGGGACTTGCATGGCTGAAAAGGCCTCAGTAAAGTTGATGAGAAGGCCGTCATTGACTTAACATTGGTGACCTTTTGAAGTTTGAGGTCACTTTTGGGTCACTTCCTGTGGTCCTAGAAGGACAAAATTGAACTCACACGTTCGGTGGGACGCCAGCTATCAGGCAAAAGTGGTTGCAAGTCAATCGGGAGTTGCATGCAGAAAAAGGCCCACCGAAATTTCCACAACCACATACCCAATTGGCCAACATTTGCCAACTTTGGAACTTTTGGGGTCACTTTTGCACTCCTGTGGTCCTAGGATGACAACTTTGAACTCACATGTTCGGTTGGACGCCAGCTTTCAGGCAAAAGTGGTTGCAACAATCGGGACTTGCATGGCTGAAAAGGCCTCAGTAAAGTTGATGAGAAGGCCGTCATTGACTTAACATTGGTGACCTTTTGAACTTTGGGGTCACTTTTGGGGCACTTCCTGTGGTCCTAGAAGGACAAAATTGGACTCACTCGTTCGGTGGGTGGCCAGCTTTCAGGCAAGAGTGGTTGCAAGTCAATCGGGACTTGCATGGCTGAAAAGGCCTCAGTAAAGTTGATGAGAAGGCCGTCATTGACTTAACATTGGTGACCTTTTGAACTTTGGGGTCACTTTTGGGGCAATTCCTGTGGTCCTAGAAGGACAAAATTGGACTCACTCGTTCGGTGGGTGGCCAGCTTTCAGGCAAGAGTGGTTGCAAGTCAATCGGGACTTGCATGGCTGAAAAGGCCTCAGTAAAGTGTATGAAAAGGCCGTCATTGACTTAACATTGGTGACCTTTTGAACTTTGGGGTCACTTTTGGGGCACTTCCTGTGGTCCGAGAAGGACAAAATTGAACTCACACGTTCGGTGGGACGCCAGCTATCAGGCAAAAGTGGTTGCAAGTCAATCGGGACTTGCATGGCTGAATAGGCCTCAGTAAATTTGTTCCTCATACATTGGCCAACTTTTGAACTTTGGGGTCACTTTTGGGGCACTTCCTGTGGTCCTAGGATGACAACTTTGAACTCACATGTTCGGTGGGACGCCAGCTTTCAGGCAAAAGTGGTTGCAAGTCAATCGGGACTTGCATGGCTGAAAAGGCCTCAGTAAAGTTGATGAGAAGGCCGTCATTGACTTAACATTGGTGACCTTTTGAACTTTGGGGTCACTTTTGGGGCACTTCCTGTGGTCCTAGAAGGACAAAATTGGACTCACTCGTTCGGTGGGTGGCCAGCTTTCAGGCAAGAGTGGTTGCAAGTCAATCGGGACTTGCATGGCTGAAAAGGCCTCAGTAAAGTGTATGAAAAGGCCGTCACTGACTTAACATTGGTGACCTTTTGAACTTTGGGGTCACTTTTGGGGCACTTCCTGTGGTCCGAGAAGGACAAAATTGAACTCACACGTTCGGTGGGACGCCAGCTATCAGGCAAAAGTGGTTGCAAGTCAATCGGGACTTGCATGGCTGAAAAGGCCTCAGTAAAGTTGATGAGAAGGCCGTCATTGACTTAACATTGGTGACCTTTTGAACTTTGGGGTCACTTTTGGGGCACACAGCGTTTTGCCACATAAAACAGTGATTCCACCACAAAACAGCATTTTACCACATAAAATAGTGTTTCTTTTTCCAAACAGCGTTTTGCCACATAAAACAGTGATTCTGCCTCCAAACAACTTTTAGAGGCAAAAAACGCTGTTTCCAGCCAGAAACAGCGTTTTGCCACATAAAACAGTGATTCCACCACAAAACAGCATTTTTCCACATAAAATAGTGTTTCTCTCTCCAAACAGCATTTTGCCACATAAAACAGTGTTTCTCTCTCCAAACAGCATTTTGCCACGTAAAACAGTGAATCCACCTATAAACAGCATTTTGGCAGATAAAACACTGTTTCTCCATCCAAACAGCCTTTAACGGCAAAAAACGCTGTTTCTAGCCCAAAACAGCGTTTTGCCACATAAAACAGTGATTCCACCACAAAACAGCATTTTGCCACATAAAATAGTGTTTCTCTCTCCAAACAGCATTTTGCCACATAAAACAGTGATTCCACCTATAAACAGCATTTTGGCAGATAAAACACTGTTTCTCCATCCAAACAGCCTTTAACGGCAAAAAACGCTGTTTCCAGCCTAAAACAGTGTTTTGCCACATAAAACAGTGATTCTGACCTCTAAACAACCTTTAGAGGCAAAAAACGCTGTTTCCAGCCAGAAACAGCATTTTGCCACATAAAACAGTGAATCCACCTATAAACAGCATTTTGGCAGATAAAACACTGTTTCTCCATCCAAACAGCCTTTAACGGCAAAAAACGCTGTTTCCAGCCTAAAACAGTGTTTTGCCACATGAAACAGTGATTCTGACCTCTAAACAACCTTTAGAGGCAAAAAACGCTGTTTCCAGCCAGAAACAGCATTTTGCCACATAAAACAGTGAATCCACCTATAAACAGCATTTTGGCAGATAAAACACTGTTTCTCCATCCAAACAGCCTTTAACGGCAAAAAACGCTGTTTCCAGCCTAAAACAGTGTTTTGCCACATAAAACAGTGATTCTGACCTCTAAATAACCTTTAGAGGCAAAAAACGCTGTTTCCAGCCAGAAACAGCATTTTGCCACATAAAACAGTGAATCCACCTATAAACAGCATTTTGGCAGATAAAACACTGTTTCTCCATCCAAACAGCCTTTAACGGCAAAAAACGCTGTTTCCTGCCCAAAACAGCGTTTTGCCACAAAAAACAGTGATTCCACCACAAAACAGCATTTTGCCACATAAAATAGTGTTTCTCTCTCCAAACAGCATTTTGCCACATAAAACAGTGATTCCACCTATAAACAGCATTTTGGCAGATAAAACACTGTTTCTCCATCCAAACAGCCTTTAACGGCAAAAAACGCTGTTTCCAGCCTAAAACAGTGTTTTGCCACATAAAACAGTGATTCTGACCTCTAAACAACCTTTAGAGGCAAAAAACGCTGTTTCCAGCCAGAAACAGCATTTTGCCACATAAAACAGTGAATCCACCTATAAACAGCATTTTGGCAGATAAAACACTGTTTCTCCATCCAAACAGCCTTTAACGGCAAAAAACGCTGTTTCCAGCCTAAAACAGTGTTTTGCCACATAAAACAGTGATTCTGACCTCTAAACAACCTTTAGAGGCAAAAAACGCTGTTTCCAGCCAGAAACAGCATTTTGCCACATAAAACAGTGATTCCACCACAAAACAGCATTTTGCCACATAAAATAGTGTTTCTCTCTCCAAACAGCATTTTGCCACATAAAACAGTGTTTCTCTCTCCAAACAGCATTTTGCCACATAAAACAGTGATTCCACCTATAAACAGCATTTTGGCAGATAAAACACTGTTTCTCCATCCAAACAGCCTTTAACGGCAAAAAACGCTGTTTCCAGCCTAAAACAGTGTTTTGCCACATAAAACAGTGATTCTGACCTCTAAACAACCTTTAAAGGCAAAAAACGCTGTTTCCAGCCTGAAACAGCATTTTGCCACATAAAACACCGATTCCAGCCAGAAACAGCATTTTGCCACATAAAACAGTGATTCCACCTATAAACAGCATTTTGCCACATAAAACAGTGATTCTCCCTCGAAACAGCCTTTAAAGGCAAAAAACGCTGTTTCCAGCCCGAAACAGCATTTTGCCACATAAAACAGTGATTCTCCCTCGAAACAGCCTTTAAAGGCAAAAAACGCTGTTTCCAGCCCGAAACAGCATTTTGCCACATAAAACGCCTTTTCCAGCCAGAAACAGCATTTTGCCACATAAAACAGTGATTCCACCTATAAACAGCATTTTGGCAGATAAAACACTGTTTCTCCATCCAAACAGCCTTTAAAGGCAAAAAACGCTGTTTCCAGCCCAAAACAGCATTTTGCCACATAAACTAGTGTTTCCACCCATAAACAGCATTTTGCCACATAAAACGCCGATTCCAGCCCGAAACAGCATTTTGCCACATAAAACAGTGATTCTCCCTCGAAACAGCCTTTAAAGGCAAAAAACGCTGTTTCCAACCCGAAACAGCATTTTGCCACATAAAACACCGATTCCAGCCAGAAACAGCATTTTGCCACATAAAACAGTGATTCCACCTATAAACAGCATTTTGCCACATAAAACAGTGATTCTCCCTCGAAACAGCCTTTAAAGGCAAAAAACGCTGTTTCCAGCCTGAAACAGCATTTTGCCACATAAAACACCGATTCCAGCCAGAAACAGCATTTTGCCACATAAAACAGTGATTCCACCTATAAACAGCATTTTGCCACATAAAACAGTGATTCTCCCTCGAAACAGCCTTTAAAGGCAAAAAACGCTGTTTCCAGCCCGAAACAGCATTTTGCCACATAAAACAGTGATTCCACCTATAAACAGCATTTTGCCACATAAAACAGTGATTCTCCCTCGAAACAGCCTTTAAAGGCAAAAAACGCTGTTTCCAACCCGAAACAGCATTTTGCCACATAAAACACCGATTCCAGCCAGAAACAGCATTTTGCCACATAAAACAGTGATTCCACCTATAAACAGCATTTTGCCACATAAAACAGTGATTCTCCCTCGAAACAGCCTTTAAAGGCAAAAAACGCTGTTTCCAGCCTGAAACAGCATTTTGCCACATAAAACACCGATTCCAGCCAGAAACAGCATTTTGCCACATAAAACAGTGATTCCACCTATAAACAGCATTTTGCCACATAAAACAGTGATTCTCCCTCGAAACAGCCTTTAAAGGCAAAAAACGCTGTTTCCAGCCCGAAACAGCATTTTGCCACATAAAACAGTGATTCCACCTATAAACAGCATTTTGCCACATAAAACAGTGATTCTCCCTCGAAACAGCCTTTAAAGGCAAAAAACGCTGTTTCCAACCCGAAACAGCATTTTGCCACATAAAACACCGATTCCAGCCAGAAACAGCATTTTGCCACATAAAACAGTGATTCCACCTATAAACAGCATTTTGCCACATAAAACAGTGATTCTCCCTCGAAACAGCCTTTAAAGGCAAAAAACGCTGTTTCCAGCCTGAAACAGCATTTTGCCACATAAAACACCGATTCCAGCCAGAAACAGCATTTTGCCACATAAAACAGTGATTCCACCTATAAACAGCATTTTGCCACATAAAACAGTGATTCTCCCTCGAAACAGCCTTTAAAGGCAAAAAACGCTGTTTCCAGCCCGAAACAGCATTTTGCCACATAAAACAGTGATTCCACCTATAAACAGCATTTTGCCACATAAAACAGTGATTCTCCCTCGAAACAGCCTTTAAAGGCAAAAAACGCTGTTTCCAACCCGAAACAGCATTTTGCCACATAAAACACCGATTCCAGCCAGAAACAGCATTTTGCCACATAAAACAGTGATTCCACCTATAAACAGCATTTTGCCACATAAAACAGTGATTCCACCTATAAACAGCATTTTGCCACATAAAACAGTGATTCTCCCTCGAAACAGCCTTTAAAGGCAAAAAACGCTGTTTCCAACCCGAAACAGCATTTTGCCACATAAAACACCGATTCCAGCCAGAAACAGCATTTTGCCACATAAAACAGTGATTCCACCTATAAACAGCATTTTGCCACATAAAACAGTGATTCTCCCTCGAAACAGCCTTTAAAGGCAAAAAACGCTGTTTCCAGCCTGAAACAGCATTTTGCCACATAAAACACCGATTCCAGCCAGAAACAGCATTTTGCCACATAAAACAGTGATTCCACCTATAAACAGCATTTTGCCACATAAAACAGTGATTCTCCCTCGAAACAGCCTTTAAAGGCAAAAAAACGCTGTTTCCAGCCCGAAACAGCATTTTGCCACATAAAACAGTGATTCCACCTATAAACAGCATTTTGCCACATAAAACAGTGATTCTCCCTCGAAACAGCCTTTAAAGGCAAAAAACGCTGTTTCCAGCCCGAAACAGCATTTTGCCACATAAAACAGTGATTCCACCTATAAACAGCATTTTGCCACATAAAACAGTGATTCTCCCTCGAAACAGCCTTTAAAGGCAAAAAACGCTGTTTCCAACCCGAAACAGCATTTTGCCACATAAAACACCGATTCCAGCCAGAAACAGCATTTTGCCACATAAAACAGTGATTCCACCTATAAACAGCATTTTGCCACATAAAACAGTGATTCTCCCTCGAAACAGCCTTTAAAGGCAAAAAACGCTGTTTCCAGCCTGAAACAGCATTTTGCCACATAAAACACCGATTCCAGCCAGAAACAGCATTTTGCCACATAAAACAGTGATTCCACCTATAAACAGCATTTTGCCACATAAAACAGTGATTCTCCCTCGAAACAGCCTTTAAAGGCAAAAAACGCTGTTTCCAGCCCGAAACAGCATTTTGCCACATAAAACAGTGATTCCACCTATAAACAGCATTTTGCCACATAAAACAGTGATTCTCCCTCGAAACAGCCTTTAAAGGCAAAAAACACTGTTTCCAGCCCGAAACAGCATTTTGCCACATAAAACAGTGATTCTCACTCGAAACAGCCTTTAAAGGGAAAAAACGCTGTTTCCAGCCTGAAACAGCATTTTGCCACATAAAACGCCTTTTCCAGCCAGAAACAGCATTTTGCCACATAAAACAGTGATTCCACCTATAAACAGCATTTTGGCAGATAAAACACTGTTTCTCCATCCAAACAGCCTTTAAAGGCAAAAAACGCTGTTTCCAGCCCAAAACAGCATTTTGCCACATAAACTAGTGTTTCCACCCATAAACAGCATTTTGCCACATAAAACGCCGATTCCAGCCCGAAACAGCATTTTGCCACATAAAACAGTGATTCTCCCTCGAAACAGCCTTTAAAGGCAAAAAACGCTGTTTCCAACCCGAAACAGCATTTTGCCACATAAAACACCGATTCCAGCCAGAAACAGCATTTTGCCACATAAAACAGTGATTCCACCTATAAACAGCATTTTGCCACATAAAACAGTGATTCTCCCTCGAAACAGCCTTTAAAGGCAAAAAACGCTGTTTCCAGCCCGAAACAGCATTTTGCCACATAAAACAGTGATTCTCCCTCGAAACAGCCTTTAAAGGCAAAAAACGCTGTTTCCAGCCCGAAACAGCATTTTGCCACATAAAACGCCTTTTCCAGCCAGAAACAGCATTTTGCCACATAAAACAGTGATTCCACCTATAAAAAGCATTTTGGCAGATAAAACACTGTTTCTCCATCCAAACAGCCTTTAAAGGCAAAAAACGCTGTTTCCAGCCCAAAACAGCATTTTGCCACATAAACTAGTGTTTCCACCCATAAACAGCATTTTGCCACATAAAACGCCGATTCCAGCCCGAAACAGCATTTTGCCACATAAAACAGTGATTCCACCTATAAACAGCATTTTGCCACATAAAACAGTGATTCTCCCTCGAAACAGCCTTTAAAGGCAAAAAACGCTGTTTCCAGCCTGAAACAGCATTTTGCCACATAAAACGCCTTTTCCAGCCAGAAACAGCATTTTGCCACATAAAACAGTGATTCCACCTATAAACAGCATTTTGGCAGATAAAACACTGTTTCTCCATCCAAACAGCCTTTAAAGGCAAAAAACGCTGTTTCCAGCCCAAAACAGCATTTTGCCACATAAACTAGTGTTTCCACCCATAAACAGCATTTTGCCACATAAAACAGTGATTCCACCTATAAACAGCATTTTGCCACATAAAACAGTGATTCTCCCTCGAAACAGCCTTTAAAGGCAAAAAACGCTGTTTCCAGCCCGAAACAGCATTTTGCCACATAAAACGCCTTTTCCAGCCAGAAACAGCATTTTGCCACATAAAACAGTGATTCCACCTATAAAAAGCATTTTGGCAGATAAAACACTGTTTCTCCATCCAAACAGCCTTTAAAGGCAAAAAACGCTGTTTCCAGCCCAAAACAGCATTTTGCCACATAAACTAGTGTTTCCACCCATAAACAGCATTTTGCCACATAAAACGCCGATTCCAGCCCGAAACAGCATTTTGCCACATAAAACAGTGATTCCACCTATAAACAGCATTTTGCCACATAAAACAGTGATTCTCCCTCGAAACAGCCTTTAAAGGCAAAAAACACTGTTTCCAGCCCGAAACAGCATTTTGCCACATAAAACAGTGATTCTCACTCGAAACAGCCTTTAAAGGGAAAAAACGCTGTTTCCAGCCTGAAACAGCATTTTGCCACATAAAACGCCTTTTCCAGCCAGAAACAGCATTTTGCCACATAAAACAGTGATTCCACCTATAAACAGCATTTTGGCAGATAAAACACTGTTTCTCCATCCAAACAGCCTTTAAAGGCAAAAAACGCTGTTTCCAGCCCAAAACAGCATTTTGCCACATAAACTAGTGTTTCCACCCATAAACAGCATTTTGCCACATAAAACGCCGATTCCAGCCCGAAACAGCATTTTGCCACATAAAACAGTGATTCTCCCTCGAAACAGCCTTTAAAGGCAAAAAACGCTGTTTCCAACCCGAAACAGCATTTTGCCACATAAAACACCGATTCCAGCCAGAAACAGCATTTTGCCACATAAAACAGTGATTCCACCTATAAACAGCATTTTGCCACATAAAACAGTGATTCTCCCTCGAAACAGCCTTTAAAGGCAAAAAACGCTGTTTCCAGCCCGAAACAGCATTTTGCCACATAAAACAGTGATTCTCCCTCGAAACAGCCTTTAAAGGCAAAAAACGCTGTTTCCAGCCCGAAACAGCATTTTGCCACATAAAACGCCTTTTCCAGCCAGAAACAGCATTTTGCCACATAAAACAGTGATTCCACCTATAAAAAGCATTTTGGCAGATAAAACACTGTTTCTCCATCCAAACAGCCTTTAAAGGCAAAAAACGCTGTTTCCAGCCCAAAACAGCATTTTGCCACATAAACTAGTGTTTCCACCCATAAACAGCATTTTGCCACATAAAACGCCGATTCCAGCCCGAAACAGCATTTTGCCACATAAAACAGTGATTCCACCTATAAACAGCATTTTGCCACATAAAACAGTGATTCTCCCTCGAAACAGCCTTTAAAGGCAAAAAACGCTGTTTCCAGCCTGAAACAGCATTTTGCCACATAAAACGCCTTTTCCAGCCAGAAACAGCATTTTGCCACATAAAACAGTGATTCCACCTATAAACAGCATTTTGGCAGATAAAACACTGTTTCTCCATCCAAACAGCCTTTAAAGGCAAAAAACGCTGTTTCCAGCCCAAAACAGCATTTTGCCACATAAACTAGTGTTTCCACCCATAAACAGCATTTTGCCACATAAAACAGTGATTCCACCTATAAACAGCATTTTGCCACATAAAACAGTGATTCTCCCTCGAAACAGCCTTTAAAGGCAAAAAACGCTGTTTCCAGCCCGAAACAGCATTTTGCCACATAAAACGCCTTTTCCAGCCAGAAACAGCATTTTGCCACATAAAACAGTGATTCCACCTATAAAAAGCATTTTGGCAGATAAAACACTGTTTCTCCATCCAAACAGCCTTTAAAGGCAAAAAACGCTGTTTCCAGCCCAAAACAGCATTTTGCCACATAAACTAGTGTTTCCACCCATAAACAGCATTTTGCCACATAAAACGCCGATTCCAGCCCGAAACAGCATTTTGCCACATAAAACAGTGATTCCACCTATAAACAGCATTTTGCCACATAAAACAGTGATTCTCCCTCGAAACAGCCTTTAAAGGCAAAAAACGCTGTTTCCAGCCCGAAACAGCATTTTGCCACATAAAACAGTGATTCTCCCTCGAAACAGCCTTTAAAGGCAAAAAACGCTGTTTCCAGCCCGAAACAGCATTTTGCCACATAAAACGCCTTTTCCAGCCAGAAACAGCATTTTGCCACATAAAACAGTGATTCCACCTATAAAAAGCATTTTGGCAGATAAAACACTGTTTCTCCATCCAAACAGCCTTTAAAGGCAAAAAACGCTGTTTCCAGCCCAAAACAGCATTTTGCCACATAAACTAGTGTTTCCACCCATAAACAGCATTTTGCCACATAAAACGCCGATTCCAGCCCGAAACAGCATTTTGCCACATAAAACAGTGATTCCACCTATAAACAGCATTTTGCCACATAAAACAGTGATTCTCCCTCGAAACAGCCTTTAAAGGCAAAAAACGCTGTTTCCAGCCTGAAACAGCATTTTGCCACATAAAACGCCTTTTCCAGCCAGAAACAGCATTTTGCCACATAAAACAGTGATTCCACCTATAAACAGCATTTTGGCAGATAAAACACTGTTTCTCCATCCAAACAGCCTTTAAAGGCAAAAAACGCTGTTTCCAGCCCAAAACAGCATTTTGCCACATAAACTAGTGTTTCCACCCATAAACAGCATTTTGCCACATAAAACAGTGATTCCACCTATAAACAGCATTTTGCCACATAAAACAGTGATTCTCCCTCGAAACAGCCTTTAAAGGCAAAAAACGCTGTTTCCAGCCCGAAACAGCATTTTGCCACATAAAACAGTGATTCTCCCTCGAAACAGCCTTTAAAGGCAAAAAACGCTGTTTCCAGCCCGAAACAGCATTTTGCCACATAAAACGCCTTTTCCAGCCAGAAACAGCATTTTGCCACATAAAACAGTGATTCCACCTATAAAAAGCATTTTGGCAGATAAAACACTGTTTCTCCATCCAAACAGCCTTTAAAGGCAAAAAACGCTGTTTCCAGCCCAAAACAGCATTTTGCCACATAAACTAGTGTTTCCACCCATAAACAGCATTTTGCCACATAAAACGCCGATTCCAGCCCGAAACAGCATTTTGCCACATAAAACAGTGATTCCACCTATAAACAGCATTTTGCCACATAAAACAGTGATTCTCCCTCGAAACAGCCTTTAAAGGCAAAAAACGCTGTTTCCAACCCGAAACAGCATTTTGCCACATAAAACACCGATTCCAGCCAGAAACAGCATTTTGCCACATAAAACAGTGATTCCACCTATAAACAGCATTTTGCCACATAAAACAGTGATTCTCCCTCGAAACAGCCTTTAAAGGCAAAAAAACGCTGTTTCCAGCCTGAAACAGCATTTTGCCACATAAAACACCGATTCCAGCCAGAAACAGCATTTTGCCACATAAAACAGTGATTCCACCTATAAACAGCATTTTGCCACATAAAACAGTGATTCTCCCTCGAAACAGCCTTTAAAGGCAAAAAACGCTGTTTCCAGCCCGAAACAGCATTTTGCCACATAAAACAGTGATTCCACCTATAAACAGCATTTTGCCACATAAAACAGTGATTCTCCCTCGAAACAGCCTTTAAAGGCAAAAAAACGCTGTTTCCAGCCCGAAACAGCATTTTGCCACATAAAACAGTGATTCTCACTCGAAACAGCCTTTAAAGGGAAAAAACGCTGTTTCCAGCCTGAAACAGCATTTTGCCACATAAAACGCCTTTTCCAGCCAGAAACAGCATTTTGCCACATAAAACAGTGATTCCACCTATAAACAGCATTTTGGCAGATAAAACACTGTTTCTCCATCCAAACAGCCTTTAAAGGCAAAAAACGCTGTTTCCAGCCCGAAACAGCATTTTGCCACATAAAACAGTGATTCTCCCTCGAAACAGCCTTTAAAGGCAAAAAACGCTGTTTCCAACCCGAAACAGCATTTTGCCACATAAAACACCGATTCCAGCCAGAAACAGCATTTTGCCACATAAAACAGTGATTCCACCTATAAACAGCATTTTGCCACATAAAACAGTGATTCTCCCTCGAAACAGCCTTTAAAGGCAAAAAACGCTGTTTCCAGCCCGAAACAGCATTTTGCCACATAAAACAGTGATTCTCCCTCGAAACAGCCTTTAAAGGCAAAAAACGCTGTTTCCAGCCCGAAACAGCATTTTGCCACATAAAACGCCTTTTCCAGCCAGAAACAGCATTTTGCCACATAAAACAGTGATTCCACCTATAAACAGCATTTTGGCAGATAAAACACTGTTTCTCCATCCAAACAGCCTTTAAAGGCAAAAAACGCTGTTTCCAGCCCAAAACAGCATTTTGCCACATAAACTAGTGTTTCCACCCATAAACAGCATTTTGCCACATAAAACAGTGATTCCACCTATAAACAGCATTTTGCCACATAAAACAGTGATTCTCCCTCGAAACAGCCTTTAAAGGCAAAAAACGCTGTTTCCCAGCCCGAAACAGCATTTTGCCACATAAAACAGTGATTCTCCCTCGAAACAGCCTTTAAAGGCAAAAAACGCTGTTTCCAGCCCGAAACAGCATTTTGCCACATAAAACGCCTTTTCCAGCCAGAAACAGCATTTTGCCACATAAAACAGTGATTCCACCTATAAAAAGCATTTTGGCAGATAAAACACTGTTTCTCCATCCAAACAGCCTTTAAAGGCAAAAAACGCTGTTTCCAGCCCAAAACAGCATTTTGCCACATAAACTAGTGTTTCCACCCATAAACAGCATTTTGCCACATAAAACGCCGATTCCAGCCCGAAACAGCATTTTGCCACATAAAACAGTGATTCCACCTATAAACAGCATTTTGCCACATAAAACAGTGATTCTCCCTCGAAACAGCCTTTAAAGGCAAAAAACGCTGTTTCCAACCCGAAACAGCATTTTGCCACATAAAACACCGATTCCAGCCAGAAACAGCATTTTGCCACATAAAACAGTGATTCCACCTATAAACAGCATTTTGCCACATAAAACAGTGATTCTCCCTCGAAACAGCCTTTAAAGGCAAAAAACGCTGTTTCCAGCCTGAAACAGCATTTTGCCACATAAAACACCGATTCCAGCCAGAAACAGCATTTTGCCACATAAAACAGTGATTCCACCTATAAACAGCATTTTGCCACATAAAACAGTGATTCTCCCTCGAAACAGCCTTTAAAGGCAAAAAACGCTGTTTCCAGCCCGAAACAGCATTTTGCCACATAAAACAGTGATTCCACCTATAAACAGCATTTTGCCACATAAAACAGTGATTCTCCCTCGAAACAGCCTTTAAAGGCAAAAAACGCTGTTTCCAGCCCGAAACAGCATTTTGCCACATAAAACAGTGATTCTCACTCGAAACAGCCTTTAAAGGGAAAAAACGCTGTTTCCAGCCTGAAACAGCATTTTGCCACATAAAACGCCTTTTCCAGCCAGAAACAGCATTTTGCCACATAAAACAGTGATTCCACCTATAAACAGCATTTTGGCAGATAAAACACTGTTTCTCCATCCAAACAGCCTTTAAAGGCAAAAAACGCTGTTTCCAGCCCGAAACAGCATTTTGCCACATAAAACAGTGATTCTCCCTCGAAACAGCCTTTAAAGGCAAAAAACGCTGTTTCCAACCCGAAACAGCATTTTGCCACATAAAACACCGATTCCAGCCAGAAACAGCATTTTGCCACATAAAACAGTGATTCCACCTATAAACAGCATTTTGCCACATAAAACAGTGATTCTCCCTCGAAACAGCCTTTAAAGGCAAAAAACGCTGTTTCCAGCCCGAAACAGCATTTTGCCACATAAAACAGTGATTCTCCCTCGAAACAGCCTTTAAAGGCAAAAAACGCTGTTTCCAGCCCGAAACAGCATTTTGCCACATAAAACGCCTTTTCCAGCCAGAAACAGCATTTTGCCACATAAAACAGTGATTCCACCTATAAACAGCATTTTGGCAGATAAAACACTGTTTCTCCATCCAAACAGCCTTTAAAGGCAAAAAACGCTGTTTCCAGCCCAAAACAGCATTTTGCCACATAAACTAGTGTTTCCACCCATAAACAGCATTTTGCCACATAAAACGCCGATTCCAGCCCGAAACAGCATTTTGCCACATAAAACAGTGATTCTCCCTCGAAACAGCCTTTAAAGGCAAAAAACGCTGTTTCCAACCCGAAACAGCATTTTGCCACATAAAACACCGATTCCAGCCAGAAACAGCATTTTGCCACATAAAACAGTGATTCCACCTATAAACAGCATTTTGCCACATAAAACAGTGATTCTCCCTCGAAACAGCCTTTAAAGGCAAAAAACGCTGTTTCCAGCCTGAAACAGCATTTTGCCACATAAAACAGTGATTCTCCCTCGAAACAGCCTTTAAAGGCAAAAAACGCTGTTTCCAACCCGAAACAGCATTTTGCCACATAAAACACCGATTCCAGCCAGAAACAGCATTTTGCCACATAAAACAGTGATTCCACCTATAAAAAGCATTTTGGCAGATAAAACACTGTTTCTCCATCCAAACAGCCTTTAAAGGCAAAAAACGCTGTTTCCAGCCCAAAACAGCATTTTGCCACATAAACTAGTGTTTCCACCCATAAACAGCATTTTGCCACATAAAACGCCGATTCCAGCCCGAAACAGCATTTTGCCACATAAAACAGTGATTCCACCTATAAACAGCATTTTGCCACATAAAAC
Organism: Centroberyx gerrardi; assembly: GCF_048128805.1. Classification (NCBI taxonomy): domain Eukaryota; kingdom Metazoa; phylum Chordata; class Actinopteri; order Beryciformes; family Berycidae; genus Centroberyx; species Centroberyx gerrardi. Next base: position 44,681 of record NW_027605187.1, read on the forward strand.
AGTGATTCTCCCTCGAAACAGCCTTTAAAGGCAAAAAACGCTGTTTCCAACCCGAAACAGCATTTTGCCACATAAAACACCGATTCCAGCCAGAAACAGCATTTTGCCACATAAAACAGTGATTCCACCTATAAACAGCATTTTGCCACATAAAACAGTGATTCTCCCTCGAAACAGCCTTTAAAGGCAAAAAACGCTGTTTCCAGCCTGAAACAGCATTTTGCCACATAAAACACCGATTCCAGCCAGAAACAGCATTTTGCCACATAAAACAGTGATTCCACCTATAAACAGCATTTTGCCACATAAAACAGTGATTCTCCCTCGAAACAGCCTTTAAAGGCAAAAAACGCTGTTTCCAGCCCGAAACAGCATTTTGCCACATAAAACAGTGATTCCACCTATAAACAGCATTTTGCCACATAAAACAGTGATTCTCCCTCGAAACAGCCTTTAAAGGCAAAAAACGCTGTTTCCAGCCCGAAACAGCATTTTGCCACATAAAACAGTGATTCTCACTCGAAACAGCCTTTAAAGGGAAAAAACGCTGTTTCCAGCCTGAAACAGCATTTTGCCACATAAAACGCCTTTTCCAGCCAGAAACAGCATTTTGCCACATAAAACAGTGATTCCACCTATAAACAGCATTTTGGCAGATAAAACACTGTTTCTCCATCCAAACAGCCTTTAAAGGCAAAAAACGCTGTTTCCAGCCCGAAACAGCATTTTGCCACATAAAACAGTGATTCTCCCTCGAAACAGCCTTTAAAGGCAAAAAACGCTGTTTCCAACCCGAAACAGCATTTTGCCACATAAAACACCGATTCCAGCCAGAAACAGCATTTTGCCACATAAAACAGTGATTCCACCTATAAACAGCATTTTGCCACATAAAACAGTGATTCTCCCTCGAAACAGCCTTTAAAGGCAAAAAACGCTGTTTCCAGCCCGAAACAGCATTTTGCCACATAAAACAGTGATTCTCCCTCGAAACAGCCTTTAAAGGCAAAAAACGCTGTTTCCAGCCCGAAACAGCATTTTGCCACATAAAACGCCTTTTCCAGCCAGAAACAGCATTTTGCCACATAAAACAGTGATTCCACCTATAAACAGCATTTTGGCAGATAAAACACTGTTTCTCCATCCAAACAGCCTTTAAAGGCAAAAAACGCTGTTTCCAGCCCAAAACAGCATTTTGCCACATAAACTAGTGTTTCCACCCATAAACAGCATTTTGCCACATAAAACAGTGATTCCACCTATAAACAGCATTTTGCCACATAAAACAGGGATTCTCCCTCGAAACAGCCTTTAAAGGCAAAAAACGCTGTTTCCAGCCCGAAACAGCATTTTGCCACATAAAACAGTGATTCTCCCTCGAAACAGCCTTTAAAGGCAAAAAACGCTGTTTCCAGCCCGAAACAGCATTTTGCCACATAAAACGCCTTTTCCAGCCAGAAACAGCATTTTGCCACATAAAACAGTGATTCCACCTATAAAAAGCATTTTGGCAGATAAAACACTGTTTCTCCATCCAAACAGCCTTTAAAGGCAAAAAACGCTGTTTCCAGCCCAAAACAGCATTTTGCCACATAAACTAGTGTTTCCACCCATAAACAGCATTTTGCCACATAAAACGCCGATTCCAGCCCGAAACAGCATTTTGCCACATAAAACAGTGATTCCACCTATAAACAGCATTTTGCCACATAAAACAGTGATTCTCCCTCGAAACAGCCTTTAAAGGCAAAAAACGCTGTTTCCAACCCGAAACAGCATTTTGCCACATAAAACACCGATTCCAGCCAGAAACAGCATTTTGCCACATAAAACAGTGATTCCACCTATAAACAGCATTTTGCCACATAAAACAGTGATTCTCCCTCGAAACAGCCTTTAAAGGCAAAAAACGCTGTTTCCAGCCTGAAACAGCATTTTGCCACATAAAACACCGATTCCAGCCAGAAACAGCATTTTGCCACATAAAACAGTGATTCCACCTATAAACAGCATTTTGCCACATAAAACAGTGATTCTCCCTCGAAACAGCCTTTAAAGGCAAAAAACGCTGTTTCCAGCCCGAAACAGCATTTTGCCACATAAAACAGTGATTCCACCTATAAACAGCATTTTGCCACATAAAACAGTGATTCTCCCTCGAAACAGCCTTTAAAGGCAAAAAACGCTGTTTCCAGCCCGAAACAGCATTTTGCCACATAAAACAGTGATTCTCACTCGAAACAGCCTTTAAAGGGAAAAAACGCTGTTTCCAGCCTGAAACAGCATTTTGCCACATAAAACGCCTTTTCCAGCCAGAAACAGCATTTTGCCACATAAAACAGTGATTCCACCTATAAACAGCATTTTGGCAGATAAAACACTGTTTCTCCATCCAAACAGCCTTTAAAGGCAAAAAACGCTGTTTCCAGCCCGAAACAGCATTTTGCCACATAAAACAGTGATTCTCCCTCGAAACAGCCTTTAAAGGCAAAAAACGCTGTTTCCAACCCGAAACAGCATTTTGCCACATAAAACACCGATTCCAGCCAGAAACAGCATTTTGCCACATAAAACAGTGATTCCACCTATAAACAGCATTTTGCCACATAAAACAGTGATTCTCCCTCGAAACAGCCTTTAAAGGCAAAAAACGCTGTTTCCAGCCCGAAACAGCATTTTGCCACATAAAACAGTGATTCTCCCTCGAAACAGCCTTTAAAGGCAAAAAACGCTGTTTCCAGCCCGAAACAGCATTTTGCCACATAAAACGCCTTTTCCAGCCAGAAACAGCATTTTGCCACATAAAACAGTGATTCCACCTATAAACAGCATTTTGGCAGATAAAACACTGTTTCTCCATCCAAACAGCCTTTAAAGGCAAAAAACGCTGTTTCCAGCCCAAAACAGCATTTTGCCACATAAACTAGTGTTTCCACCCATAAACAGCATTTTGCCACATAAAACGCCGATTCCAGCCCGAAACAGCATTTTGCCACATAAAACAGTGATTCTCCCTCGAAACAGCCTTTAAAGGCAAAAAACGCTGTTTCCAACCCGAAACAGCATTTTGCCACATAAAACACCGATTCCAGCCAGAAACAGCATTTTGCCACATAAAACAGTGATTCCACCTATAAACAGCATTTTGCCACATAAAACAGTGATTCTCCCTCGAAACAGCCTTTAAAGGCAAAAAACGCTGTTTCCAGCCTGAAACAGCATTTTGCCACATAAAACAGTGATTCTCCCTCGAAACAGCCTTTAAAGGCAAAAAACGCTGTTTCCAACCCGAAACAGCATTTTGCCACATAAAACACCGATTCCAGCCAGAAACAGCATTTTGCCACATAAAACAGTGATTCCACCTATAAAAAGCATTTTGGCAGATAAAACACTGTTTCTCCATCCAAACTGCAATTAAAGTGGGACATTGCATGGCTGAAAAGGCCTCAGTAAAGTTGATGAGAAGGCCGTCATTGACTTAACATTGGTGACCTTTTGAACTTTGGGGTCACTTTTGGGGCACTTCCTGTGGTCCTAGGATGACAACTTTGAACTCACATGTTCGGTGGTGCGCCAGCTTTCAGGCAAAAGTGGTTGCAAGTCAATCGGGACTTGCATGTCTGAAAAGGCCTCAGTAAATTTGTTCCTCATACATTGGCCACCTTTTGAAATTTGGGGTCACTTTTGGGGCACTTCCTGTGGTCCTAGAATGACAAAATTGAACTCACATAGTCGGTGGGACGCCAGCTTTCAGGCAAAAGTGGTTGCAAGTCAATCGGGACTTGCATGGCTGAAAAGGCCTCAGTAAAGTTGATGAGAAGGCCGTCATTGACTTAACATTGGTGACCTTTTGAAGTTTGAGGTCACTTTTGGGTCACTTCCTGTGGTCCTAGAAGGACAAAATTGAACTCACACGTTCGGTGGGACGCCAGCTATCAGGCAAAAGTGGTTGCAAGTCAATCGGGAGTTGCATGGCTGAAAAGGCCTCAGTAAATTTGTTCCTCATACATTGGCCAACTTTTGAACTTTGGGGTCACTTTTGGGGCACTTCCTGTGGTCCTAGGATGACAACTTTGAACTCACATGTTCGGTGGGACGCCAGCTTTCAGGCAAAAGTGGTTGCAAGTCAATCGGGACTTGCATGGCTGAAAAGGCCTCAGTAAAGTTGATGAGAAGGCCGTCATTGACTTAACATTGGTGACCTTTTGAACTTTGGGGTCACTTTTGGGGCACTTCCTGTGGTCCTAGAAGGACAAAATTGGACTCACTCGTTCGGTGGGTGGCCAGCTTTCAGGCAAAAGTGGTTTCAAGTAAATCGGGACTTGCATGGCTGAAAAGGCCTCAGTAAAGTTGATGAGAAGGCCGTCATTGACTTAACATTGGTGACCTTTTGAACTTTGGGGTCACTTTTGGGGCACTTCCTGTGGTCCTAGGATGACAACTTTGAACTCACATGTTCGGTGGGACGCCAGCTTTCAGGCAAAAGTGGTTGCAAGTCAATCGGGACTTGCATGGCTGAAAAGGCCTCAGTAAAGTTGATGAGAAGGCCGTCATTGACTTAACATTGGTGACCTTTTGAACTTTGGGGTCACTTTTGGGGAACTTCCTGTGGTCCGAGAAGGACAAAATTGAACTCACACGTTCGGTGGGACGCCAGCTATCAGGCAAAAGTGGTTGCAAGTCAATCGGGACTTGCATGTCTGAAAAGGCCTCAGTAAATTTGTTCCTCATACATTGGCCACCTTTTGAAATTTGGGGTCACTTTTGGGGCACTTCCTGTGGTCCTAGAATGACAAAATTGAACTCACATAGTCGGTGGGACGCCAGCTTTCAGGCAAAAGTGGTTGCAAGTCAATCGGGACTTGCATGGCTGAAAAGGCCTCAGTAAAGTTGATGAGAAGGCCGTCATTGACTTAACATTGGTGACCTTTTGAAGTTTGAGGTCACTTTTGGGTCACTTCCTGTGGTCCTAGAAGGACAAAATTGAACTCACACGTTCGGTGGGACGCCAGCTATCAGGCAAAAGTGGTTGCAAGTCAATCGGGAGTTGCATGGCTGAAAAGGCCTCAGTAAATTTGTTCCTCATACATTGGCCAACTTTTGAACTTTGGGGTCACTTTTGGGGCACTTCCTGTGGTCCTAGGATGACAACTTTGAACTCACATGTTCAGTTGGACGCCAGCTTTCAGGCAAAAGTGGTTGCAAGTCAATCGGGACTTGCATGGCTGAAAAGGCCTCAGTAAAGTTGATGAGAAGGCCGTCATTGACTTAACATTGGTGACCTTTTGAACTTTGGGGTCACTTTTGGGGCACTTCCTGTGGTCCTAGGATGACAACTTTGAACTCACATGTTCGGTGGGACGCCAGCTTTCAGGCAAAAGTGGTTGCAAGTCAATCGGGACTTGCATGGCTGAAAAGGCCTCAGTAAAGTTGATGAGAAGGCCGTCATTGACTTAACATTGGTGACCTTTTGAACTTTGGGGTCACTTTTGGGGAACTTCCTGTGGTCCGAGAAGGACAAAATTGAACTCACACGTTCGGTGGGACGCCAGCTATCAGGCAAAAGTGGTTGCAAGTCAATCGGGACTTGCATGTCTGAAAAGGCCTCAGTAAATTTGTTCCTCATACATTGGCCACCTTTTGAAATTTGGGGTCACTTTTGGGGCACTTCCTGTGGTCCTAGAATGACAAAATTGAACTCACATAGTCGGTGGGACGCCAGCTTTCAGGCAAAAGTGGTTGCAAGTCAATCGGGACTTGCATGGCTGAAAAGGCCTCAGTAAAGTTGATGAGAAGGCCGTCATTGACTTAACATTGGTGACCTTTTGAAGTTTGAGGTCACTTTTGGGTCACTTCCTGTGGTCCTAGAAGGACAAAATTGAACTCACACGTTCGGTGGGACGCCAGCTATCAGGCAAAAGTGGTTGCAAGTCAATCGGGAGTTGCATGGCTGAAAAGGCCTCAGTAAATTTGTTCCTCATACATTGGCCAACTTTTGAACTTTGGGGTCACTTTTGGGGCACTTCCTGTGGTCCTAGGATGACAACTTTGAACTCACATGTTCGGTGGGACGCCAGCTTTCAGGCAAAAGTGGTTGCAAGTCAATCGGGACTTGCATGGCTGAAAAGGCCTCAGTAAAGTTGATGAGAAGGCCGTCATTGACTTAACATTGGTGACCTTTTGAACTTTGGGGTCACTTTTGGGGCACTTCCTGTGGTCCTAGAAGGACAAAATTGGACTCACTCGTTCGGTGGGTGGCCAGCTTTCAGGCAAAAGTGGTTTCAAGTAAATCGGGACTTGCATGGCTGAAAAGGCCTCAGTAAAGTTGATGAGAAGGCCGTCATTGACTTAACATTGGTGACCTTTTGAACTTTGGGGTCACTTTTGGGGCACTTCCTGTGGTCCTAGGATGACAACTTTGAACTCACATGTTCGGTGGGACGCCAGCTTTCAGGCAAAAGTGGTTGCAAGTCAATCGGGACTTGCATGGCTGAAAAGGCCTCAGTAAAGTTGATGAGAAGGCCGTCATTGACTTAACATTGGTGACCTTTTGAACTTTGGGGTCACTTTTGGGGAACTTCCTGTGGTCCGAGAAGGACAAAATTGAACTCACACGTTCGGTGGGACGCCAGCTATCAGGCAAAAGTGGTTGCAAGTCAATCGGGACTTGCATGTCTGAAAAGGCCTCAGTAAATTTGTTCCTCATACATTGGCCACCTTTTGAAATTTGGGGTCACTTTTGGGGCACTTCCTGTGGTCCTAGAATGACAAAATTGAACTCACATAGTCGGTGGGACGCCAGCTTTCAGGCAAAAGTGGTTGCAAGTCAATCGGGACTTGCATGGCTGAAAAGGCCTCAGTAAAGTTGATGAGAAGGCCGTCATTGACTTAACATTGGTGACCTTTTGAAGTTTGAGGTCACTTTTGGGTCACTTCCTGTGGTCCTAGAAGGACAAAATTGAACTCACACGTTCGGTGGGACGCCAGCTATCAGGCAAAAGTGGTTGCAAGTCAATCGGGAGTTGCATGGCTGAAAAGGCCTCAGTAAATTTGTTCCTCATACATTGGCCAACTTTTGAACTTTGGGGTCACTTTTGGGGCACTTCCTGTGGTCCTAGGATGACAACTTTGAACTCACATGTTCAGTTGGACGCCAGCTTTCAGGCAAAAGTGGTTGCAAGTCAATCGGGACTTGCATGGCTGAAAAGGCCTCAGTAAAGTTGATGAGAAGGCCGTCATTGACTTAACATTGGTGACCTTTTGAACTTTGGGGTCACTTTTGGGGCACTTCCTGTGGTCCTAGGATGACAACTTTGAACTCACATGTTCGGTGGGACGCCAGCTTTCAGGCAAAAGTGGTTGCAAGTCAATCGGGACTTGCATGGCTGAAAAGGCCTCAGTAAAGTTGATGAGAAGGCCGTCATTGACTTAACATTGGTGACCTTTTGAACTTTGGGGTCACTTTTGGGGAACTTCCTGTGGTCCGAGAAGGACAAAATTGAACTCACACGTTCGGTGGGACGCCAGCTTTCAGGCAAAAGTGGTTGCAAGTCAATCGGGACTTGCATGTCTGAAAAGGCCTCAGTAAATTTGTTCCTCATACATTGGCCACCTTTTGAAATTTGGGGTCACTTTTGGGGCACTTCCTGTGGTCCTAGAATGACAAAATTGAACTCACATAGTCGGTGGGACGCCAGCTTTCAGGCAAAAGTGGTTGCAAGTCAATCGGGACTTGCATGGCTGAAAAGGCCTCAGTAAAGTTGATGAGAAGGCCGTCATTGACTTAACATTGGTGACCTTTTGAAGTTTGAGGTCACTTTTGGGTCACTTCCTGTGGTCCTAGAAGGACAAAATTGAACTCACACGTTCGGTGGGACGCCAGCTATCAGGCAAAAGTGGTTGCAAGTCAATCGGGAGTTGCATGGCTGAAAAGGCCTCAGTAAATTTGTTCCTCATACATTGGCCAACTTTTGAACTTTGGGGTCACTTTTGGGGCACTTCCTGTGGTCCTAGGATGACAACTTTGAACTCACATGTTCGGTGGGACGCCAGCTTTCAGGCAAAAGTGGTTGCAAGTCAATCGGGACTTGCATGGCTGAAAAGGCCTCAGTAAAGTTGATGAGAAGGCCGTCATTGACTTAACATTGGTGACCTTTTGAACTTTGGGGTCACTTTTGGGGCACTTCCTGTGGTCCTAGAAGGACAAAATTGGACTCACTCGTTCGGTGGGTGGCCAGCTTTCAGGCAAAAGTGGTTTCAAGTAAATCGGGACTTGCATGGCTGAAAAGGCCTCAGTAAAGTTGATGAGAAGGCCGTCATTGACTTAACATTGGTGACCTTTTGAACTTTGGGGTCACTTTTGGGGCACTTCCTGTGGTCCTAGGATGACAACTTTGAACTCACATGTTCGGTGGGACGCCAGCTTTCAGGCAAAAGTGGTTGCAAGTCAATCGGGACTTGCATGGCTGAAAAGGCCTCAGTAAAGTTGATGAGAAGGCCGTCATTGACTTAACATTGGTGACCTTTTGAACTTTGGGGTCACTTTTGGGGAACTTCCTGTGGTCCGAGAAGGACAAAATTGAACTCACACGTTCGGTGGGACGCCAGCTATCAGGCAAAAGTGGTTGCAAGTCAATCGGGACTTGCATGTCTGAAAAGGCCTCAGTAAATTTGTTCCTCATACATTGGCCACCTTTTGAAATTTGGGGTCACTTTTGGGGCACTTCCTGTGGTCCTAGAATGACAAAATTGAACTCACATAGTCGGTGGGACGCCAGCTTTCAGGCAAAAGTGGTTGCAAGTCAATCGGGACTTGCATGGCTGAAAAGGCCTCAGTAAAGTTGATGAGAAGGCCGTCATTGACTTAACATTGGTGACCTTTTGAAGTTTGAGGTCACTTTTGGGTCACTTCCTGTGGTCCTAGAAGGACAAAATTGAACTCACACGTTCGGTGGGACGCCAGCTATCAGGCAAAAGTGGTTGCAAGTCAATCGGGAGTTGCATGGCTGAAAAGGCCTCAGTAAATTTGTTCCTCATACATTGGCCAACTTTTGAACTTTGGGGTCACTTTTGGGGCACTTCCTGTGGTCCTAGGATGACAACTTTGAACTCACATGTTCGGTTGGACGCCAGCTTTCAGGCAAAAGTGGTTGCAAGTCAATCGGGACTTGCATGGCTGAAAAGGCCTCAGTAAAGTTGATGAGAAGGCCGTCATTGACTTAACATTGGTGACCTTTTGAACTTTGGGGTCACTTTTGGGGCACTTCCTGTGGTCCTAGAAGGACAAAATTGGACTCACTCGTTCGGTGGGTGGCCAGCTTTCAGGCAAGAGTGGTTGCAAGTCAATCGGGACTTGCATGGCTGAAAAGGCCTCAGTAAAGTTGATGAGAAGGCCGTCATTGACTTAACATTGGTGACCTTTTGAACTTTGGGGTCACTTTTGGGGCAATTCCTGTGGTCCTAGAAGGACAAAATTGGACTCACTCGTTCGGTGGGTGGCCAGCTTTCAGGCAAGAGTGGTTGCAAGTCAATCGGGACTTGCATGGCTGAAAAGGCCTCAGTAAAGTGTATGAAAAGGCCGTCATTGACTTAACATTGGTGACCTTTTGAACTTTGGGGTCACTTTTGGGGCACTTCCTGTGGTCCGAGAAGGACAAAATTGAACTCACACGTTCGGTGGGACGCCAGCTATCAGGCAAAAGTGGTTGCAAGTCAATCGGGACTTGCATGGCTGAATAGGCCTCAGTAAAGTTGATGAGAAGGCCGTCATTGACTTAACATTGGTGACCTTTTGAACTTTGGGGTCACTTTTGGGGCACACAGCGTTTTGCCACATAAAACAGTGATTCCACCACAAAACAGCATTTTACCACATAAAATAGTGTTTCTTTTTCCAAACAGCGTTTTGCCACATAAAACAGTGATTCCACCACAAAACAGCATTTTACCACATAAAATAGTGTTTCTTTTTCCAAACAGCGTTTTGCCACATAAAACAGTGATTCTGCCTCCAAACAACTTTTAGAGGCAAAAAACGCTGTTTCCAGCCAGAAACAGCGTTTTGCCACATAAAACAGTGATTCCACCACAAAACAGCATTTTGCCACATAAAATAGTGTTTCTCTCTCCAAACAGCATTTTGCCACATAAAACAGTGATTCCACCTATAAACAGCATTTTGGCAGATAAAACACTGTTTCTCCATCCAAACAGCCTTTAACGGCAAAAAACGCTGTTTCCAGCCTAAAACAGTGTTTTCCCACATAAAACAGTGATTGTGACCTCTAAACAACCTTTAGAGGCAAAAAACGCTGTTTCCAGCCAGAAACAGCATTTTGCCACATAAAACAGTGAATCCACCTATAAACAGCATTTTGGCAGATAAAACACTGTTTCTCCATCCAAACAGCCTTTAACGGCAAAAAACGCTGTTTCCTGCCCAAAACAGCGTTTTGCCACATAAAACAGTGATTCCACCACAAAACAGCATTTTGCCACATAAAATAGTGTTTCTCTCTCCAAACAGCATTTTGCCACATAAAACAGTGATTCCACCTATAAACAGCATTTTGGCAGATAAAACACTGTTTCTCCATCCAAACAGCCTTTAACGGCAAAAAACGCTGTTTCCAGCCTAAAACAGTGTTTTGCCACATAAAACAGTGATTCTGACCTCTAAACAACCTTTAGAGGCAAAAAACGCTGTTTGCAGCCAGAAACAGCATTTTGCCACATAAAACAGTGAATCCACCTATAAACAGCATTTTGGCAGATAAAACACTGTTTCTCCATCCAAACAGCCTTTAACGGCAAAAAACGCTGTTTCTAGCCCAAAACAGCGTTTTGCCACATAAAACAGTGATTCCACCACAAAACAGCATTTTGCCACATAAAATAGTGTTTCTCTCTCCAAACAGCATTTTGCCACATAAAACAGTGATTCTGACCTCTAAACAACCTTTAGAGGCAAAAAACGCTGTTTCCAGCCAGAAACAGCATTTTGCCACATAAAACAGTGAATCCACCTGGGTCATTCCTGGCTATTGGTGACTTTTCCGTCCCCAGGAAATAACTCTTAATATTTTACTTAAAATAAATGAAATGTTTATTACAAAAGGCTTTTATTATAGATTGAGGTCTTCTTTATAACATTAACACAAAATAATGCATGTAAAATATTTTTTTTTAATTTTAATTACCTTTTTTTTTGGCACATACACTCCTTTTTACGATGTCCCCAAAGCAAATTTTCAGTTTCAATGAGACACATTTGCAATATAATTATAAATAAATAGAAATATGCCTTTATTATTGTATAGATCAAGTTAAAATCTCTCTAATTATAAATATATATCAATGGAAACCGTAGTTATTATTTATTATTTTTATAATTTACTGTGTGTCCCCGAAATTGCGTTCCAACCTGTTAGTTTGTGGTTTTTCGCCTTCTGAACAAAAAAAAACTACAATTCCCATGAATCAACATTCAGGAAGTGACATCACTCTTTTGGAGGGAATTCAAAAGGCGCAAAGTGAGGTGAGAACCAACTTTCTGCCTTTTTTTTGCAAGTTTTATGATGTTAACCTGTATGTCCTACTCTTAAAATTCCACCCTGTCAGGCTAAATTATGAAGAAAGTAAACCACATTTAAAAAAATTCACAAACATGTTTGATATATATACTAAAGTACTGTTTATGTGTGGAGAGCTAGCTAACTAAAGTTTGCTGCCTCACAGAGCTATGGCTAATTTGGTTTAAAAATTTCCACCCTGTTAGGTTCCACCCTGTTAGGTATATAAACCTAACAGGGTGGAACATGCACCTAACAGGGTGGAAAATCTATTACAAAATGTAAGGAAATGCATATAAATGCTGATATATACATATTCAATTGTCATTTAAACTGTTCATGTAATTTACCAATATGTATAAAAGGTAACACTTTATAATTATAATCAGTTATAAGGCATTTATTTGGCTTTACCTCTGTCCTGCCGCATCACAGCCGTGATCAAGTATCAATTGATCACACCCTCTTGTGTATAATCAGTTAATATGCATTTACACAGTAATTGATCATTATTATAAAGTGTTGTCTATACAATTTGCATGATAATATAAAGTTAAATTGTACATATTTGTTAGGAAATGGTTCCACCACTAAGTGCAGCAGAAATGCAGCGTCGCTACAGAGCAAAGCGAGACGCAGATCCAGAGAGACGAGCAGAGTATCTTCAGAAAGAGAGGGAGAAATGGCGGAGAGACCGAGAGACAGGGAAAAAGAAAAAAATTGTTGACCTCAGTGAGCGTGAGCAGCGAGCCCAGAGGAAGAAATGGAGACAGAGGAAGAGGGAAGTAAAACTCAGGGAAAAGGCTAGGGCAGCTATACCATCTTCACCTACAACACCTCTTGGATTGCAACCAGTGGCAGGGCCCTCAAGGTTAGAAGTGTAAAAATTCAGTTATTACATTGTTATCAGGTATTATAACTCTGCAGGGGTTAGGGTTAAGGTTAAGATTAGGATTAGAATCAAGGTTATGGGTTAGGGTTAGGGATGATTGGATTTTGAATGAAAGTCAGTGGTACGTTGCTACAATGATAGTAAAACATAGATAAAATGTGTGCATTTATTGTGTTTTAGGCAAAGGCAACAAGGTCAACACCTTCAAAATAAACAGAAGAAGAAGATGGAAAGAGAAATCAAACTACTCATAGCTGCCTTGGCTAAAGAAAAAAGTAAAAAAGAGAAATACAAGAAGAGGTGGCAAAGAAGTCAGACAAAGGGACAAACCCAGTCACCTCGCACACAACTTAACCAGTTGTTAAAGCATCCTGTCCTTCCCAGCTCGCGCAGAAAACTGCTGCTACATGCCTCTGTGGTTGAAGAACTAAGAAAGAAGTACCACAATACAAGAAAACAAAAAGACAAGCAGGTGCTTGCTAGAGCCACCATGGGGAATGTAATTAAGAAATACAGGCTTCAGAGGTTAGCTCAGCAAACCCTGGGCTTCTCAAAGAAAAGAGCACGGCTGCAAGGAAACCTCTGCAGCTACCAGAGGACAACACGGCAGAGACAAACCAAAAGACAGGCAGTAGTAGCGTACTACTTGCGAGACGACGTTAGCCGAATGACAACCGGCAAAAAGCAAACCGTCACTCTTCAGAAAAAAAAAATGCAGAAGAGGTTGCTGACAGACACCATTAAAAACATATACATTAAATTTGTCTCTGAAAGTACACACCAGGTGTCGTACTCCTTTTTCTGCAGTCAAAGGCCATTTTGGGTTGTAGCACCAACTGAAGCTGACAGGGAAACCTGTCAGTGCAAGACGCATGAGAACCTGCAGTTCATGTCTACTAGCCTTTTCAGTAGTGGGCTTCTGTCCACTAAAGATGTAGAGAAGATGGCAGATACCATCGTCTGCGATCCCAATTTGAAGGATTGTGCCTATGGTGTTTGTGGTGAGTGCCACATAACTGCTGTTGCATTGGTTAGGCCCACAACAACAAATTCCATTGCTCTCACCCAGTGGTCTACTGAAGTCAATAACTTAGATGAAAAAAAGTCCACTGTGACAATCAAAAAAGAGATAATGCTGACAGAGGACGAAGCAGTAGAACAGTTCCAAAATCGGATGGCAAAATTCCGTCAACATATTTTCAACATCCGGCGGCAATACAGGGCGTACAGGGAGCTGAGGGAGAAACTCACGGACAATGAATGCCTCATTCACATTGACTTCAGTGAGAATTATGTGTGCAAGTACACAAATGAGGTCCAGTCTGTACACTTTGGGGGATCCCATCAGCAAGCCACCCTCCACACCGGTGTGCTGTACACATCATCGCAGTCCCCTCTGAGCTTTTGTTCCATCTCCCCTTCTCGGAGGCATGACCCACCGGCCATCTGGGCCCACCTGGACCCGGTGTTGGAGATGGTAAAGGAGAAGTTCCCCCAAGTGCAACGGCTGCACTTCTTCAGCGATGGGCCAGCGACACAGTACAAACAAAAGGGGAATTTCTTCCTGCTATGCACCGAGCCATTCAAAAAGGGGTTTGATATCTCTTGGAACTTTTTCGAAGCCAGTCATGGCAAAGGGGCTCCAGATGGGATCGGTGGGACCCTGAAGCGATCGGCCGACAGACTTGTTCGCTTGGGAGAAGACATCCCCAACGCAGAAGTGCTGTTCCAAAAGCTGAACATGCAAGAGTCCTCAGTTCAGCTATTCTATGTGACGGAAAGGAGTGTGGAGGAAATGCTGGTGGTAAGTGGAAACGTGATGTTTATTTATCTCTCTTGCTTATTGTCATAGAGGAATCCTCAAGTGACCACCAATGTATTGATAAGTGTTCTATATTCATCCAAGAAAAATGTAATGAAAAGTCTTCTGTACAAACCTTAAAGGGATTGAAGTGTATATATACTTACCCAAAATGTAGACAATTATTGCAATTAATCATTACAATTATTAATACAATAGAATGAAATATAACCATATGTTCACCTGAAACAGAATACAAAGTATTCTATACTTACCTGAAACAGAATTAAAAGTATAATGGGAAACTCGAGACTTGCTTTCATGGATAACCTACATATGATAAGCCATGACCTTGTTCTGTTCTCAGGTACCCCCTTTGACTGCTGTCAAAGGGACGATGAAGATTCATCAGATCATGAGCACCTCACCAGGCAAAATAAAGTACAGAGACATAACCTGTCTCTGTCAAAAGGAGAAGGGGGTTATGGATTGCCCATGCTTCGAGCTCAAAGAAGCAACGATGCAAGATGCTGTGGCTCCAGATGTCCCTACCACTGAACCCCTGTGGCGTCCAGAGGTTATTACCAGCGACCATGTTGGGAGGTGGTGTGTGGTGAGGTACGATGATGACCCCTACCCTGGCATCATAATGGCCGTTGAAGAAAAAAACATCCAGGTGAACTGCATGCATCGAAATGGTGTCAACAAATTCTTCTGGCCTGGCCCTCGCAAAGATGTCAGCTGGTATGATGCCAGTCAGGTACTGTGCCTGATTGAAGAGCCTCAAGCACTAAACAAAAGGTCGGTGCAATTGGACATGGCAACATGGAGATACGTTGAAGAACAGATCTGGGTGTAGGCAGGTTACCTCATATGTCAGAGAAAATATATACTTGTAAGTATAAATTGAGAATTCTAACATGTTCTGCTATGTAAACATGTTCAAAGTTGGCTGTGGAACAGAGGAGTCTTCCCAAAAGTGACACAACAGTCTTAGAATGATATTAAGACAGTAGGCCTAGAGAACATTAGAGACACACACACACACACACACGCACACACACACTTTTGGGTCACTTTGAAGTGTGTCTCAACATGGTCCCAGCATGCCATATGTTTCAACCGCTGCAGTACCAATCTTTCCCTTTGACAGTAAGAGATTCACCAAGGCTCACAAAAACACTTCCTGGACACACACAATGAAATGAAATGAAATTAACTTCAAATTTTTAAATTTTAAATTTGTCAATTTTAATATTTTTTAAATTAAGTTAAAAATGAAATTAAATCAAATTAAATAGTAAATATAGTAAGTGTGTGTGTCTCTCAGTTGGAACGGTTGGGGCAGGAGCACTTTTGTTTGTAGGGAGAGGCATTGGTGTATATTTGTTAATGTGTTTAATGTTCTGTATGTTTAAAAAGTGTTTAATATTCTGTATTTTCAATAAATGTTAAATGTTCTGTGAGTTAATAATAAAATTATTGTTGAAACTCACTGAGTCAGTGTTGGTAATTCCACCCTGTTAGGGTCCTTTCCACCCTGTTGAGCTCCTTTCCACCCTGTTAGTCACATTTTTTTTTAAATAACATAACAAGTATGTTAAATGCTTTGCATGTTTTTATGTTAATTTACAGAGTTGAAAAGGATTAACAGCATACATATGTTTTTTTGTGCAAATTTCTGTTATTATTTACCATTTTGGGTAAATTGGGTGCAGAAATGTGACGGTTCTAAATAATGAACACATGTTCTACTCAACAATTTTTGTTTCATTATTATTTAAAGAAAAAAACGTATATGATGGAATAAGGGACACATAAGGTGTAAGAAAAGCTGAGTATTGTTGAATATTTACATTATTAACACTTTGCAGTACCTATACCTATATGTCCCTAACAGGGTGGAACTCTCTCACAGTCCATGTCTGAACAATCCACCCATAATTATTATTATTTAAGTGCTTCAGCTCTACCAATACAAGTTCCTGAAGGTTAAACATGTCATTTACCTGATATAATGTAAAAACACGAAAAATGTATTCTTTTTTTCCCAAAAGTTAGCACATTGAAAAGTCACCAATAGCCAGGAATGACCCACCTATAAACAGCATTTTGGCAGATAAAACACTGTTTCTCCATCCAAACAGCCTTTAACGGCAAAAAACGCTGTTTCCAGCCTAAAACAGTGTTTTGCCACATAAAACAGTGATTCTGACCTCTAAACAACCTTTAGAGGCAAAAAACGCTGTTTGCAGCCAGAAACAGCATTTTGCCACATAAAACAGTGAATCCACCTATAAACAGCATTTTGGCAGATAAAACACTGTTTCTCCATCCAAACAGCCTTTAACGGCAAAAAACGCTGTTTCTAGCCCAAAACAGCGTTTTGCCACATAAAACAGTGATTCCACCACAAAACAGCATTTTGCCACATAAAATAGTGTTTCTCTCTCCAAACAGCATTTTGCCACATAAAACAGTGATTCCACCTATAAACAGCATTTTGGCAGATAAAACACTGTTTCTCCATCCAAACAGCCTTTAACGGCAAAAAACGCTGTTTCCAGCCTAAAACAGTGTTTTGCCACATAAAACAGTGATTCTGACCTCTAAACAACCTTTAGAGGCAAAAAACGCTGTTTCCAGCCCAAAACAGCGTTTTGCCACATAAAACAGTGATTCCACCACAAAACAGCATTTTGCCACATAAAATAGTGTTTCTCTCTCCAAACAGCATTTTGCCACATAAAACAGTGATTCCACCTATAAACAGCATTTTGGCAGATAAAACACTGTTTCTCCATCAAAACAGCCTTTAACGGCAAAAAACGCTGTTTCCAGCCTAAAACAGTGTTTTCCCACATAAAACAGTGATTGTGACCTCTAAACAACCTTTAGAGGCAAAAAACGCTGTTTCCAGCCAGAAACAGCATTTTGCCACATAAAACAGTGAATCCACCTATAAACAGCATTTTGGCAGATAAAACACTGTTTCTCCATCCAAACAGCCTTTAACGGCAAAAAACGCTGTTTCCAGCCTAAAACAGTGTTTTGCCACATAAAACAGTGATTCTGACCTCTAAACAACCTTTAGAGGCAAAAAACGCTGTTTGCAGCCAGAAACAGCATTTTGCCACATAAAACAGTGAATCCACCTATAAACAGCATTTTGGCAGATAAAACACTGTTTCTCCATCCAAACAGCCTTTAACGGCAAAAAACGCTGTTTCTAGCCCAAAACAGCGTTTTGCCACATAAAACAGTGATTCCACCACAAAACAGCATTTTGCCACATAAAATAGTGTTTCTCTCTCCAAACAGCATTTTGCCACATAAAACAGTGATTCCACCTATAAACAGCATTTTGGTAGATAAAACACTGTTTCTCCATCCAAACAGCCTTTAACGGCAAAAAACGCTGTTTCCAGCCTAAAACAGTGTTTTGCCACATAAAACAGTGATTCTGACCTCTAAACAACCTTTAGAGGCAAAAAACGCTGTTTGCAGCCAGAAACAGCATTTTGCAACATAAAACAGTGAATTCACCTATAAACAGCATTTTGGCAGATAAAACACTGTTTCTCCATCCAAACAGCCTTTAACGGCAAAAAACGCTGTTTCTAGCCCAAAACAGCGTTTTGCCACATAAAACAGTGATTCCACCACAAAACAGCATTTTGCCACATAAAATAGTGTTTCTCTCTCCAAACAGCATTTTGCCACATAAAACAGTGATTCCACCTATAAACAGCATTTTGGTAGATAAAACACTGTTTCTCCATCCAAACAGCCTTTAACGGCAAAAAACGCTGTTTCCAGCCTAAAACAGTGTTTTGCCACATAAAACAGTGATTCTGACCTCTAAACAACCTTTAGAGGCAAAAAACGCTGTTTGCAGCCAGAAACAGCATTTTGCCACATAAAACAGTGAATCCACCTATAAACAGCATTTTGGCAGATAAAACACTGTTTCTCCATCCAAACAGCCTTTAACGGCAAAAAACGCTGTTTCTAGCCCAAAACAGCGTTTTGCCACATAAAACAGTGATTCCACCACAAAACAGCATTTTGCCACATAAAATAGTGTTTCTCTCTCCAAACAGCATTTTGCCACATAAAACAGTGATTCCACCTATAAACAGCATTTTGGCAGATAAAACACTGTTTCTCCATCCAAACAGCCTTTAACGGCAAAAAACGCTGTTTCCAGCCTAAAACAGTGTTTTGCCACATAAAACAGTGATTCTGACCTCTAAACAACCTTTAGAGGCAAAAAACGCTGTTTCCAGCCAGAAACAGCATTTTGCCACATAAAACAGTGAATCCACCTATAAACAGCATTTTGGCAGATAAAACACTGTTTCTCCATCCAAACAGCCTTTAACGGCAAAAAACGCTGTTTCCAGCCTAAAACAGTGTTTTGCCACATAAAACAGTGATTCTGACCTCTAAACAACCTTTAGAGGCAAAAAACGCTGTTTCCAGCCAGAAACAGCATTTTGCCACATAAAACAGTGATTCCACCACAAAACAGCATTTTGCCACATAAAATAGTGTTTCTCTCTCCAAACAGCATTTTGCCACATAAAACAGTGTTTCTCTCTCCAAACAGCATTTTGCCACATAAAACAGTGATTCCACCTATAAACAGCATTTTGGCAGATAAAACACTGTTTCTCCATCCAAACAGCCTTTAACGGCAAAAAACGCTGTTTCCAGCCTAAAACAGTGTTTTGCCACATAAAACAGTGATTCTGACCTCTAAACAACCTTTAGAGGCAAAAAACGCTGTTTCCAGCCAGAAACAGCATTTTGCAACATAAAACAGTGAATCCACCTATAAACAGCATTTTGGCAGATAAAACACTGTTTCTCCATCCAAACAGCCTTTAACGGCAAAAAACGCTGTTTCCAGCCTAAAACAGTGTTTTGCCACATAAAACAGTGATTCTGACCTCTAAACAACCTTTAGAGGCAAAAAACGCTGTTTGCAGCCAGAAACAGCATTTTGCCACATAAAACAGTGAATCCACCTATAAACAGCATTTTGGCAGATAAAACACTG
The DNA here is from genome assembly GCF_048128805.1 of Centroberyx gerrardi. NCBI lineage: Eukaryota > Metazoa > Chordata > Actinopteri > Beryciformes > Berycidae > Centroberyx > Centroberyx gerrardi. The sequence goes on from NW_027605187.1 coordinate 64,012, forward strand.
TTTCTCCATCCAAACAGCCTTTAACGGCAAAAAACGCTGTTTCTAGCCCAAAACAGCGTTTTGCCACATAAAACAGTGATTCCACCACAAAACAGCATTTTGCCACATAAAATAGTGTTTCTCTCTCCAAACAGCATTTTGCCACATAAAACAGTGATTCCACCTATAAACAGCATTTTGGCAGATAAAACACTGTTTCTCCATCCAAACAGCCTTTAACGGCAAAAAACGCTGTTTCCAGCCTAAAACAGTGTTTTGCCACATAAAACAGTGATTCTGACCTCTAAACAACCTTTAGAGGCAAAAAACGCTGTTTCCAGCCCAAAACAGCGTTTTGCCACATAAAACAGTGATTCCACCACAAAACAGCATTTTGCCACATAAAACAGTGATTCTGCCTCCAAACAACTTTTAGAGGCAAAAAACGCTGTTTCCAGCCAGAAACAGCGTTTTGCCACATAAAACAGTGAATCCACCTATAAACAGCATTTTGGCAGATAAAATACTGTTTCTCCATCCAAACAGCCTTTAACGGCAAAAAACGCTGTTTCCAGCCCAAAACAGCGTTTTGCCACATAAAACAGTGATTCCACCACAAAACAGCATTTTGCCACATAAAATAGTGTTTCTCTCTCCAAACAGCATTTTGCCACATAAAACAGTGTTTCTCTCTCCAAACAGCATTTTGCCACATAAAACAGTGATTCCACCTATAAACAGCATTTTGGCAGATAAAACACTGTTTCTCCATCCAAACAGCCTTTAACGGCAAAAAACGCTGTTTCCAGCCTAAAACAGTGTTTTGCCACATAAAACAGTGATTCTGACCTCTAAACAACCTTTAGAGGCAAAAAACGCTGTTTCCAGCCAGAAACAGCATTTTGCAACATAAAACAGTGAATCCACCTATAAACAGCATTTTGGCAGATAAAACATTGTTTCTCCATCCAAACAGCCTTTAACGGCAAAAAACGCTGTTTCCAGCCTAAAACAGTGTTTTGCCACATAAAACAGTGATTCTGACCTCTAAACAACCTTTAGAGGCAAAAAACGCTGTTTGCAGCCAGAAACAGCATTTTGCCACATAAAACAGTGAATCCACCTATAAACAGCATTTTGGCAGATAAAACACTGTTTCTCCATCCAAACAGCCTTTAACGGCAAAAAACGCTGTTTCTAGCCCAAAACAGCGTTTTGCCACATAAAACAGTGATTCCACCACAAAACAGCATTTTGCCACATAAAATAGTGTTTCTCTCTCCAAACAGCATTTTGCCACATAAAACAGTGATTCCACCTATAAACAGCATTTTGGTAGATAAAACACTGTTTCTCCATCCAAACAGCCTTTAACGGCAAAAAACGCTGTTTCCAGCCTAAAACAGTGTTTTGCCACATAAAACAGTGATTCTGACCTCTAAACAACCTTTAGAGGCAAAAAACGCTGTTTGCAGCCAGAAACAGCATTTTGCCACATAAAACAGTGAATTCACCTATAAACAGCATTTTGGCAGATAAAACACTGTTTCTCCATCCAAACAGCCTTTAACGGCAAAAAACGCTGTTTCTAGCCCAAAACAGCGTTTTGCCACATAAAACAGTGATTCCACCACAAAACAGCATTTTGCCACATAAAATAGTGTTTCTCTCTCCAAACAGCATTTTGCCACATAAAACAGTGATTCCACCTATAAACAGCATTTTGGTAGATAAAACACTGTTTCTCCATCCAAACAGCCTTTAACGGCAAAAAACGCTGTTTCCAGCCTAAAACAGTGTTTTGCCACATAAAACAGTGATTCTGACCTCTAAACAACCTTTAGAGGCAAAAAACGCTGTTTGCAGCCAGAAACAGCATTTTGCCACATAAAACAGTGAATCCACCTATAAACAGCATTTTGGCAGATAAAACACTGTTTCTCCTTCCAAACAGCCTTTAACGGCAAAAAACGCTGTTTCTAGCCCAAAACAGCGTTTTGCCACATAAAACAGTGATTCCACCACAAAACAGCATTTTGCCACATAAAATAGTGTTTCTCTCTCCAAACAGCATTTTGCCACATAAAACAGTGATTCCACCTATAAACAGCATTTTGGCAGATAAAACACTGTTTCTCCATCCAAACAGCCTTTAACGGCAAAAAACGCTGTTTCCAGCCTAAAACAGTGTTTTGCCACATAAAACAGTGATTCTGACCTCTAAACAACCTTTAGAGGCAAAAAACGCTGTTTGCAGCCAGAAACAGCATTTTGCCACATAAAACAGTGAATCCACCTATAAACAGCATTTTGGCAGATAAAACACTGTTTCTCCATCCAAACAGCCTTTAACGGCAAAAAACGCTGTTTCTAGCCCAAAACAGCGTTTTGCCACATAAAACAGTGATTCCACCACAAAACAGCATTTTGCCACATAAAATAGTGTTTCTCTCTCCAAACAGCATTTTGCCACATAAAACAGTGATTCCACCTATAAACAGCATTTTGGCAGATAAAACAATGTTTCTCCATCCAAACAGCCTTTAACGGCAAAAAACGCTGTTTCCAGCCTAAAACAGTGTTTTGCCACATAAAACAGTGATTCTGACCTCTAAACAACCTTTAGAGGCAAAAAACGCTGTTTCCAGCCCAAAACAGCGTTTTGCCACATAAAACAGTGATTCCACCACAAAACAGCATTTTGCCACATAAAATAGTGTTTCTCTCTCCAAACAGCATTTTGCCACATAAAACAGTGATTCCACCTATAAACAGCATTTTGGCAGATAAAACACTGTTTCTCCATCCAAACAGCCTTTAACGGCAAAAAACGCTGTTTCCAGCCTAAAACAGTGTTTTCCCACATAAAACAGTGATTGTGACCTCTAAACAACCTTTAGAGGCAAAAAACGCTGTTTCCAGCCAGAAACAGCATTTTGCCACATAAAACAGTGAATCCACCTATAAACAGCATTTTGGCAGATAAAACACTGTTTCTCCATCCAAACAGCCTTTAACGGCAAAAAACGCTGTTTCCAGCCTAAAACAGTGTTTTGCCACATAAAACAGTGATTCTGACCTCTAAACAACCTTTAGAGGCAAAAAACGCTGTTTGCAGCCAGAAACAGCATTTTGCCACATAAAACAGTGAATCCACCTATAAACAGCATTTTGGCAGATAAAACACTGTTTCTCCATCCAAACAGCCTTTAACGGCAAAAAACGCTGTTTCTAGCCCAAAACAGCGTTTTGCCACATAAAACAGTGATTCCACCACAAAACAGCATTTTGCCACATAAAATAGTGTTTCTCTCTCCAAACAGCATTTTGCCACATAAAACAGTGATTCCACCTATAAACAGCATTTTGGTAGATAAAACACTGTTTCTCCATCCAAACAGCCTTTAACGGCAAAAAACGCTGTTTCCAGCCTAAAACAGTGTTTTGCCACATAAAACAGTGATTCTGACCTCTAAACAACCTTTAGAGGCAAAAAACGCTGTTTGCAGCCAGAAACAGCATTTTGCCACATAAAACAGTGAATCCACCTATAAACAGCATTTTGGCAGATAAAACACTGTTTCTCCATCCAAACAGCCTTTAACGGCAAAAAACGCTGTTTCTAGCCCAAAACAGCGTTTTGCCACATAAAACAGTGATTCCACCACAAAACAGCATTTTGCCACATAAAATAGTGTTTCTCTCTCCAAACAGCATTTTGCCACATAAAACAGTGATTCCACCTATAAACAGCATTTTGGTAGATAAAACACTGTTTCTCCATCCAAACAGCCTTTAACGGCAAAAAACGCTGTTTCCAGCCTAAAACAGTGTTTTGCCACATAAAACAGTGATTCTGACCTCTAAACAACCTTTAGAGGCAAAAAACGCTGTTTGCAGCCAGAAACAGCATTTTGCCACATAAAACAGTGAATCCACCTATAAACAGCATTTTGGCGGATAAAACACTGTTTCTCCATCCAAACAGCCTTTAACGGCAAAAAACGCTGTTTCTAGCCCAAAACAGCGTTTTGCCACATAAAACAGTGATTCCACCACAAAACAGCATTTTGCCACATAAAATAGTGTTTCTCTCTCCAAACAGCATTTTGCCACATAAAACAGTGATTCCACCTATAAACAGCATTTTGGCAGATAAAACACTGTTTCTCCATCCAAACAGCCTTTAACGGCAAAAAACGCTGTTTCCAGCCTAAAACAGTGTTTTGCCACATAAAACAGTGATTCTGACCTCTAAACAACCTTTAGAGGCAAAAAACGCTGTTTGCAGCCAGAAACAGCATTTTGCCACATAAAACAGTGAATCCACCTATAAACAGCATTTTGGCAGATAAAACACTGTTTCTCCATCCAAACAGCCTTTAACGGCAAAAAACGCTGTTTCTAGCCCAAAACAGCGTTTTGCCACATAAAACAGTGATTCCACCACAAAACAGCATTTTGCCACATAAAATAGTGTTTCTCTCTCCAAACAGCATTTTGCCACATAAAACAGTGATTCCACCTATAAACAGCATTTTGGCAGATAAAACAATGTTTCTCCATCCAAACAGCCTTTAACGGCAAAAAACGCTGTTTCCAGCCTAAAACAGTGTTTTGCCACATAAAACAGTGATTCTGACCTCTAAACAACCTTTAGAGGCAAAAAACGCTGTTTCCAGCCCAAAACAGCGTTTTGCCACATAAAACAGTGATTCCACCACAAAACAGCATTTTGCCACATAAAATAGTGTTTCTCTCTCTAAACAGCATTTTGCCACATAAAACAGTGATTCCACCTATAAACAGCATTTTGGCAGATAAAACACTGTTTCTCCATCCAAACAGCCTTTAACGGCAAAAAACGCTGTTTCCAGCCTAAAACAGTGTTTTCCCACATAAAACAGTGATTGTGACCTCTAAACAACCTTTAGAGGCAAAAAACGCTGTTTCCAGCCAGAAACAGCATTTTGCCACATAAAACAGTGAATCCACCTATAAACAGCATTTTGGCAGATAAAACACTGTTTCTCCATCCAAACAGCCTTTAACGGCAAAAAACGCTGTTTCCAGCCTAAAACAGTGTTTTGCCACATAAAACAGTGATTCTGACCTCTAAACAACCTTTAGAGGCAAAAAACGCTGTTTGCAGCCAGAAACAGCATTTTGCCACATAAAACAGTGAATCCACCTATAAACAGCATTTTGGCAGATAAAACACTGTTTCTCCATCCAAACAGCCTTTAACGGCAAAAAACGCTGTTTCTAGCCCAAAACAGCGTTTTGCCACATAAAACAGTGATTCCACCACAAAACAGCATTTTGCCACATAAAATAGTGTTTCTCTCTCCAAACAGCATTTTGCCACATAAAACAGTGATTCCACCTATAAACAGCATTTTGGTAGATAAAACACTGTTTCTCCATCCAAACAGCCTTTAACGGCAAAAAACGCTGTTTCCAGCCTAAAACAGTGTTTTGCCACATAAAACAGTGATTCTGACCTCTAAACAACCTTTAGAGGCAAAAAACGCTGTTTGCAGCCAGAAACAGCATTTTGCCACATAAAACAGTGAATCCACCTATAAACAGCATTTTGGCAGATAAAACACTGTTTCTCCATCCAAACAGCCTTTAACGGCAAAAAACGCTGTTTCTAGCCCAAAACAGCGTTTTGCCACATAAAACAGTGATTCCACCACAAAACAGCATTTTGCCACATAAAATAGTGTTTCTCTCTCCAAACAGCATTTTGCCACATAAAACAGTGATTCTGACCTCTAAACAACCTTTAGAGGCAAAAAACGCTGTTTCCAGCCAGAAACAGCATTTTGCCACATAAAACAGTGAATCCACCTATAAACAGCATTTTGGCAGATAAAACACTGTTTCTCCATCCAAACAGCCTTTAACGGCAAAAAACGCTGTTTCCAGCCTAAAACAGTGTTTTGCCACATAAAACAGTGATTCTGACCTCTAAACAACCTTTAGAGGCAAAAAACGCTGTTTGCAGCCAGAAACAGCATTTTGCCACATAAAACAGTGAATCCACCTATAAACAGCATTTTGGCAGATAAAACACTGTTTCTCCATCCAAACAGCCTTTAACGGCAAAAAACGCTGTTTCTAGCCCAAAACAGCGTTTTGCCACATAAAACAGTGATTCCACCACAAAACAGCATTTTGCCACATAAAATAGTGTTTCTCTCTCCAAACAGCATTTTGCCACATAAAACAGTGATTCCACCTATAAACAGCATTTTGGCAGATAAAACACTGTTTCTCCATCCAAACAGCCTTTAACGGCAAAAAACGCTGTTTCCAGCCTAAAACAGTGTTTTGCCACATAAAACAGTGATTCTGACCTCTAAACAACCTTTAGAGGCAAAAAACGCTGTTTCCAGCCCAAAACAGCGTTTTGCCACATAAAACAGTGATTCCACCACAAAACAGCATTTTGCCACATAAAATAGTGTTTCTCTCTCCAAACAGCATTTTGCCACATAAAACAGTGATTCCACCTATAAACAGCATTTTGGCAGATAAAACACTGTTTCTCCATCCAAACAGCCTTTAACGGCAAAAAACGCTGTTTCCAGCCTAAAACAGTGTTTTCCCACATAAAACAGTGATTGTGACCTCTAAACAACCTTTAGAGGCAAAAAACGCTGTTTCCAGCCAGAAACAGCATTTTGCCACATAAAACAGTGAATCCACCTATAAACAGCATTTTGGCAGATAAAACACTGTTTCTCCATCCAAACAGCCTTTAACGGCAAAAAACGCTGTTTCCAGCCTAAAACAGTGTTTTGCCACATAAAACAGTGATTCTGACCTCTAAACAACCTTTAGAGGCAAAAAACGCTGTTTGCAGCCAGAAACAGCATTTTGCCACATAAAACAGTGAATCCACCTATAAACAGCATTTTGGCAGATAAAACACTGTTTCTCCATCCAAACAGCCTTTAACGGCAAAAAACGCTGTTTCTAGCCCAAAACAGCGTTTTGCCACATAAAACAGTGATTCCACCACAAAACAGCATTTTGCCACATAAAATAGTGTTTCTCTCTCCAAACAGCATTTTGCCACATAAAACAGTGATTCCACCTATAAACAGCATTTTGGCAGATAAAACAATGTTTCTCCATCCAAACAGCCTTTAACGGCAAAAAACGCTGTTTCCAGCCTAAAACAGTGTTTTGCCACATAAAACAGTGATTCTGACCTCTAAACAACCTTTAGAGGCAAAAAACGCTGTTTCCAGCCCAAAACAGCGTTTTGCCACATAAAACAGTGATTCAACCACAAAACAGCATTTTGCCACATAAAATAGTGTTTCTCTCTCCAAACAGCATTTTGCCACATAAAACAGTGATTCCACCTATAAACAGCATTTTGGCAGATAAAACACTGTTTCTCCATCCAAACAGCCTTTAACGGCAAAAAACGCTGTTTCCAGCCTAAAACAGTGTTTTCCCACATAAAACAGTGATTGTGACCTCTAAACAACCTTTAGAGGCAAAAAACGCTGTTTCCAGCCAGAAACAGCATTTTGCCACATAAAACAGTGAATCCACCTATAAACAGCATTTTGGCAGATAAAACACTGTTTCTCCATCCAAACAGCCTTTAACGGCAAAAAACGCTGTTTCCAGCCTAAAACAGTGTTTTGCCACATAAAACAGTGATTCTGACCTCTAAACAACCTTTAGAGGCAAAAAACGCTGTTTGCAGCCAGAAACAGCATTTTGCCACATAAAACAGTGAATCCACCTATAAACAGCATTTTGGCAGATAAAACACTGTTTCTCCATCCAAACAGCCTTTAACGGCAAAAAACGCTGTTTCTAGCCCAAAACAGCGTTTTGCCACATAAAACAGTGATTCCACCACAAAACAGCATTTTGCCACATAAAATAGTGTTTCTCTCTCCAAACAGCATTTTGCCACATAAAACAGTGATTCCACCTATAAACAGCATTTTGGTAGATAAAACACTGTTTCTCCATCCAAACAGCCTTTAACGGCAAAAAACGCTGTTTCCAGCCTAAAACAGTGTTTTGCCACATAAAACAGTGATTCTGACCTCTAAACAACCTTTAGAGGCAAAAAACGCTGTTTGCAGCCAGAAACAGCATTTTGCCACATAAAACAGTGAATCCACCTATAAACAGCATTTTGGCAGATAAAACACTGTTTCTCCATCCAAACAGCCTTTAACGGCAAAAAACGCTGTTTCTAGCCCAAAACAGCGTTTTGCCACATAAAACAGTGATTCCACCACAAAACAGCATTTTGCCACATAAAATAGTGTTTCTCTCTCCAAACAGCATTTTGCCACATAAAACAGTGATTCCACCTATAAACAGCATTTTGGTAGATAAAACACTGTTTCTCCATCCAAACAGCCTTTAACGGCAAAAAACGCTGTTTCCAGCCTAAAACAGTGTTTTGCCACATAAAACAGTGATTCTGACCTCTAAACAACCTTTAGAGGCAAAAAACGCTGTTTGCAGCCAGAAACAGCATTTTGCCACATAAAACAGTGAATCCACCTATAAACAGCATTTTGGCAGATAAAACACTGTTTCTCCATCCAAACAGCCTTTAACGGCAAAAAACGCTGTTTCTAGCCCAAAACAGCGTTTTGCCACATAAAACAGTGATTCCACCACAAAACAGCATTTTGCCACATAAAATAGTGTTTCTCTCTCCAAACAGCATTTTGCCACATAAAACAGTGATTCCACCTATAAACAGCATTTTGGTAGATAAAACACTGTTTCTCCATCCAAACAGCCTTTAACGGCAAAAAACGCTGTTTCCAGCCTAAAACAGTGTTTTGCCACATAAAACAGTGATTCTGACCTCTAAACAACCTTTAGAGGCAAAAAACGCTGTTTGCAGCCAGAAACAGCATTTTGCCACATAAAACAGTGAATCCACCTATAAACAGCATTTTGGCAGATAAAACACTGTTTCTCCATCCAAACAGCCTTTAACGGCAAAAAACGCTGTTTCTAGCCCAAAACAGCGTTTTGCCACATAAAACAGTGATTCCACCACAAAACAGCATTTTGCCACATAAAATAGTGTTTCTCTCTCCAAACAGCATTTTGCCACATAAAACAGTGATTCCACCTATAAACAGCATTTTGGCAGATAAAACACTGTTTCTCCATCCAAACAGCCTTTAACGGCAAAAAACGCTGTTTCCAGCCTAAAACAGTGTTTTGCCACATAAAACAGTGATTCTGACCTCTAAACAACCTTTAGAGGCAAAAAACGCTGTTTGCAGCCAGAAACAGCATTTTGCCACATAAAACAGTGAATCCACCTATAAACAGCATTTTGGCAGATAAAACACTGTTTCTCCATCCAAACAGCCTTTAACGGCAAAAAACGCTGTTTCTAGCCAAAACAGCGTTTTGCCACATAAAACAGTGATTCCACCACAAAACAGCATTTTGCCACATAAAATAGTGTTTCTCTCTCCAAACAGCATTTTGCCACATAAAACAGTGATTCCACCTATAAACAGCATTTTGGCAGATAAAACACTGTTTCTCCATCCAAACAGCCTTTAACGGCAAAAAACGCTGTTTCCAGCCTAAAACAGTGTTTTGCCACATAAAACAGTGATTCTGACCTCTAAACAACCTTTAGAGGCAAAAAACGCTGTTTCCAGCCCAAAACAGCGTTTTGCCACATAAAACAGTGATTCCACCACAAAACAGCATTTTGCCACATAAAATAGTGTTTCTCTCTCCAAACAGCATTTTGCCACATAAAACAGTGATTCCACCTATAAACAGCATTTTGGCAGATAAAACACTGTTTCTCCATCCAAACAGCCTTTAACGGCAAAAAACGCTGTTTCCAGCCTAAAACAGTGTTTTCCCACATAAAACAGTGATTGTGACCTCTAAACAACCTTTAGAGGCAAAAAACGCTGTTTCCAGCCAGAAACAGCATTTTGCCACATAAAACAGTGAATCCACCTATAAACAGCATTTTGGCAGATAAAACACTGTTTCTCCATCCAAACAGCCTTTAACGGCAAAAAACGCTGTTTCCAGCCTAAAACAGTGTTTTGCCACATAAAACAGTGATTTTGACCTCTAAACAAACTTTAGAGGCAAAAAACGCTGTTTGCAGCCAGAAAAAGCATTTTGCCACATAAAACAGTGAATCCACCTATAAACAGCATTTTGGCAGATAAAACACTGTTTCTCCATCCAAACAGCCTTTAACGGCAAAAAACGCTGTTTCTAGCCCAAAACAGCGTTTTGCCACATAAAACAGTGATTCCACCACAAAACAGCATTTTGCCACATAAAATAGTGTTTCTCTCTCCAAACAGCATTTTGCCACATAAAACAGTGATTCCACCTATAAACAGCATTTTGGCAGATAAAACACTGTTTCTCCATCCAAACAGCCTTTAAAGACAAAAAACGCTGTTTCCAGCCAGAAACAGCATTTTGCCACATAAAACAGTGATTCCACCTATAAACAGCATTTTGGCAGATAAAACACTGTTTCTCCATCCAAACAGCCTTTAAAGACAAAAAACGCTGATTCCAGCCAGAAACAGCATTTTGCCACATAAAACAGTGATTCCACCTATAAACAGCATTTTGGCAGATAAAACACTGTTTCTCCATCCAAACAGCCTTTAAAGGCAAAAAACACTGTTTCCAGCCAGAAACAGCATTTTGCCACATAAAACAGTGATTCCACCTATAAAAAGCATTTTGGCAGATAAAACACTGTTTCTCCATCCAAACTGCAATTAAAGTGGGACATTGCATGGCTGAAAAGGCCTCAGTAAAGTTGATGAGAAGGCCGTCATTGACTTAACATTGGTGACCTTTTGAACTTTGGGGTCACTTTTGGGGCACTTCCTGTGGTCCTAGGATGACAACTTTGAACTCACATGTTCGGTGGTACGCCAGCTTTCAGGCAAAAGTGGTTGCAAGTCAATCGGGACTTGCATGGCTGAAAAGGCCTCAGTAAAGTTGATGAGAAGGCCGTCATTGACTTAACATTGGTGACCTTTTGAACTTTGGGGTCACTTTTGGGGAACTTCCTGTGGTCCGAGAAGGACAAAATTGAACTCACACGTTCGGTGGGACGCCAGCTTTCAGGCAAAAGTGGTTGCAAGTCAATCGGGACTTGCATGTCTGAAAAGGCCTCAGTAAATTTGTTCCTCATACATTGGCCACCTTTTGAACTTTGGGGTCACTTTTGGGGCACTTCCTGTGGTCCTAGAATGACAAAATTGAACTCACATGGTCGGTGGGACGCCAGCTTTCAGGCAAAAGTGGTTGCAAGTCAATCGGGACTTGCATGGCTGAAAAGGCCTCAGTAAAGTTGATGAAAAGGCCGTCATTGACTTAACATTGGTGACCTTTTGAAGTTTGAGGTCACTTTTGGGGCACTTCCTGTGGTCTTAGAATGACAACATTGAACTCACATGTTCGGTGGGACGCCAGCTTTCAGGCAAAAGTGGTTGCAAGTCAATCGGGACTTGCATGGCTGAAAAGGCCTCAGTAAAGTTGATGAGAAGGCCGTCATTGACTTAACATTGGTGACCTTTTGAACTTTGGGGTCACTTTTGGGGCACTTCCTGTGGTCCTAGAAGGACAAAATTGGACTCACTCGTTCGGTGGGTGGCCAGCTTTCAGGCAAGAGTGGTTGCAAGTCAATCGGGACTTGCATGGCTGAAAAGGCCTCAGTAAAGTTGATGAGAAGGCCGTCATTGACTTAACATTGGTGACCTTTTGAACTTTGGGGTCACTTTTGGGGCACTTCCTGTGGTCCTAGAAGGACAAAATTGGACTCACTCGTTCGGTGGGTGGCCAGCTTTCAGGCAAAAGTGGTTTCAAGTAAATCGGGACTTGCATGGCTGAAAAGGCCTCAGTAAAGTTGATGAGAAGGCCGTCATTGACTTAACATTGGTGACCTTTTGAACTTTGGGGTCACTTTTGGGGCACTTCCTGTGGTCCTAGGATGACAACTTTGAACTCACATGTTCGGTGGTACGCCAGCTTTCAGGCAAAAGTGGCTGCAAGTCAATCGGGACTTGCATGGCTGAAAAGGCCTCAGTAAAGTTGATGAGAAGGCCGTCATTGACTTAACATTGGTGACCTTTTGAACTTTGGGGTCACTTTTGGGGAACTTCCTGTGGTCCGAGAAGGACAAAATTGAACTCACACGTTCAGTGGGACGCCAGCTATCAGGCAAAAGTGGTTGCAAGTCAATCGGGACTTGCATGTCTGAAAAGGCCTCAGTAAATTTGTTCCTCATACATTGGCCACCTTTTGAACTTTGGGGTCACTTTTGGGGCACTTCCTGTGGTCCTAGAATGACAAAATTGAACTCACATGGTCGGTGGGACGCCAGCTTTCAGGCAAAAGTGGTTGCAAGTCAATCGGGCCTTGCATGGCTGAAAAGGCCTCAGTAAAGTTGATGAGAAGGCCGTCATTGACTTAACATTGGTGACCTTTTGAAGTTTGAGGTCACTTTTGGGGCACTTCCTGTGGTCTTAGAATGACAACATTGAACTCACACGTTCGGTGGGACGCCAGCTATCAGGCAAAAGTGGTTGCAAGTCAATCGGGACTTGCATGGCTGAAAAGGCCTCAGTAAATTTGTTCCTCATACATTGGCCAACTTTTGAACTTTGGGGTCACTTTTGGGGCACTTCCTGTGGTCCTAGGATGACAACTTTGAACTCACATGTTCGGTGGGACGCCAGCTTTCAGGCAAAAGTGGTTGCAAGTCAATCGGGACTTGCATGGCTGAAAAGGCCTCAGTAAAGTTGATGAGAAGGCCGTCATTGACTTAACATTGGTGACCTTTTGAACTTTGGGGTCACTTTTGGGGCACTTCCTGTGGTCCTAGAAGGACAAAATTGGACTCACTCGTTCGGTGGGTGGCCAGCTTTCAGGCAAGAGTGGTTGCAAGTCAATCGGGACTTGCATGGCTGAAAAGGCCTCAGTAAAGTTGATGAGAAGGCCGTCATTGACTTAACATTGGTGACCTTTTGAACTTTGGGGTCACTTTTGGGGCACTTCCTGTGGTCCTAGAAGGACAAAATTGGACTCACTCGTTCGGTGGGTGGCCAGCTTTCAGGCAAAAGTGGTTTCAAGTAAATCGGGACTTGCATGGCTGAAAAGGCCTCAGTAAAGTTGATGAGAAGGCCGTCATTGACTTAACATTGGTGACCTTTTGAACTTTGGGGTCACTTTTGGGGCACTTCCTGTGGTCCTAGGATGACAACTTTGAACTCACATGTTCGGTGGTACGCCAGCTTTCAGGCAAAAGTGGCTGCAAGTCAATCGGGACTTGCATGGCTGAAAAGGCCTCAGTAAAGTTGATGAGAAGGCCGTCATTGACTTAACATTGGTGACCTTTTGAACTTTGGGGTCACTTTTGGGGAACTTCCTGTGGTCCGAGAAGGACAAAATTGAACTCACACGTTCAGTGGGACGCCAGCTATCAGGCAAAAGTGGTTGCAAGTCAATCGGGACTTGCATGTCTGAAAAGGCCTCAGTAAATTTGTTCCTCATACATTGGCCACCTTTTGAACTTTGGGGTCACTTTTGGGGCACTTCCTGTGGTCCTAGAATGACAAAATTGAACTCACATGGTCGGTGGGACGCCAGCTTTCAGGCAAAAGTGGTTGCAAGTCAATCGGGCCTTGCATGGCTGAAAAGGCCTCAGTAAAGTTGATGAGAAGGCCGTCATTGACTTAACATTGGTGACCTTTTGAAGTTTGAGGTCACTTTTGGGGCACTTCCTGTGGTCTTAGAATGACAACATTGAACTCACACGTTCGGTGGGACGCCAGCTATCAGGCAAAAGTGGTTGCAAGTCAATCGGGACTTGCATGGCTGAAAAGGCCTCAGTAAATTTGTTCCTCATACATTGGCCAACTTTTGAACTTTGGGGTCACTTTTGGGGCACTTCCTGTGGTCCTAGAATGACAAAATTGAACTCACATGGTCGGTGGGACGCCAGCTTTCAGGCAAAAGTGGTTGCAAGTCAATCGGGCCTTGCATGGCTGAAAAGGCCTCAGTAAAGTTGATGAGAAGGCCGTCATTGACTTAACATTGGTGACCTTTTGAAGTTTGAGGTCACTTTTGGGGCACTTCCTGTGGTCTTAGAATGACAACATTGAACTCACACGTTCGGTGGGACGCCAGCTATCAGGCAAAAGTGGTTGCAAGTCAATCGGGACTTGCATGGCTGAAAAGGCCTCAGTAAATTTGTTCCTCATACATTGGCCAACTTTTGAACTTTGGGGTCACTTTTGGGGCACTTCCTGTGGTCCTAGGATGACAACTTTGAACTCACATGTTCGGTGGGACGCCAGCTTTCAGGCAAAAGTGGTTGCAAGTCAATCGGGACTTGCATGGCTGAAAAGGCCTCAGTAAAGTTGATGAAAAGGCCGTCATTGACTTAACATTGGTGACCTTTTGAAGTTTGAGGTCACTTTTGGGGCACTTCCTGTGGTCTTAGAATGACAACATTGAACTCACATGTTCGGTGGGACGCCAGCTTTCAGGCAAAAGTGGTTGCAAGTCAATCGGGACTTGCATGGCTGAAAAGGCCTCAGTAAAGTTGATGAGAAGGCCGTCATTGACTTAACATTGTTGACCTTTTGAACTTTGGGGTCACTTTTGGGGCACTTCCTGTGGTCCTAGAAGGACAAAATTGGACTCACTCGTTCGGTGGGTGGCCAGCTTTCAGGCAAGAGTGGTTGCAAGTCAATCGGGACTTGCATGGCTGAAAAGGCCTCAGTAAAGTGTATGAAAAGGCCGTCATTGACTTAACATTGGTGACCTTTTGAACTTTGGGGTCACTTTTGGGGCACACAGCGTTTTGCCACATAAAACAGTGATTCCACCACAAAACAGCATTTTACCACATAAAATAGTGTTTCTCTTTCCAAACAGCGTTTTGCCACATAAAACAGTGATTCTGCCTCCAAACAACTTTTAGAGGCAAAAAACGCTGTTTCCAGCCAGAAACAGCGTTTTGCCACATAAAACAGTGATTCCACCACAAAACAGCATTTTGCCACATAAAATAGTGTTTCTCTCTCCAAACAGCATTTTGCCACATAAAACAGTGTTTCTCTCTCCAAACAGCATTTTGCCACGTAAAACAGTGATTCCACCTATAAACAGCATTTTGGCAGATAAAACACTGTTTCTCCATCCAAACAGCCTTTAACGGCAAAAAACGCTGTTTCCAGCCTAAAACAGCGTTTTGCCACATAAAACAGTGATTCTGACCTCCAAACAACTTTTAGAGGCAAAAAACGCTGTTTCCAGCCAGAAACAGCATTTTGCCACATAAAACAGTGAATCCACCTATAAACAGCATTTTGGCAGATAAAATACTGTTTCTCCATCCAAACAGCCTTTAACGGCAAAAAACGCTGTTTCCAGCCCAAAACAGCGTTTTGCCACATAAAACAGTGATTCCACCACAAAACAGCATTTTGCCACATAAAATAGTGTTTCTCTCTCCAAACAGCATTTTGCCACATAAAACAGTGTTTCTCTCTCCAAACAGCATTTTGCCACATAAAACAGTCATTCCACCACAAAACAGCATTTTGCCACATAAAACAGTGTTTCTCTCTCCAAACAGCATTTTGCCACATAAAACAGTGTTTCTCTCTCCAAACAGCATTTGGCCACATAAAACAGTGATTCTGCCTCCAAACTGCTTTTAAACGCAAAAAACGCTGTTTCCAGCCAGAAACAGCATTTTGCCACATAAAACAGTCATTCCACCCCAAAACAGGATTTTGCCACATAAAACAGTGATTCCACCACAAAACAGCATTTTGCCACATTAAACAGTGTTTCTCTCTCCAAACAGCATTTTGCCACATAAAACAGTCATTCCACCACAAAACAGTATTTTGCCACATAAAACAGTGTTTCTCTCTCCAAACAGCATTTTGCCACATAAAACAGTGATTCCACCTATAAACAGCATTTTGGCAGATGAAACACTGTTTCTCCATCAAAACAGCCTTTAAAGGCAAAAAATGCCGTTTCCAGCCATAAACAGCATTTTGCCACATAAAACAGTCATTCCACCCCAAAACAGCATTTTGCCACATAAAACAGTGATTCCACCACAAAACAGCATTTTGCCACATAAAACAGTGTTTCTCTCTCCAAACAGCATTTTGCCACATAAAACAGTGTTTCTCTCTCCAAACAGCATTTTGCCACATAAAACAGTCATTCCACCCCAAAACAGCATTTTGCCACATAAAACAGTGATTCCACCACAAAACAGCATTTTGCCACATAAAACAGTGTTTCTCTCTCCAAACAGCATTTTGCCACATAAAACAGTCATTCCACCCCAAAACAGCATTTTGCCACATAAAACAGTGATTCCACCTATAAACAGCATTTTGGCAGATGAAACACTGTTTCTCCATCAAAACAGCCTTTAAAGGCAAAAAATGCCGTTTCCAGCCATAAACAGCATTTTGCCACATAAAACAGTCATTCCACCCCAAAACAGCATTTTGCCACATAAAACAGTGATTCCACCACAAAACAGCATTTTGCCACATAAAACAGTGTTTCTCTCTCCAAACAGCATTTTGCCACATAAAACAGTGTTTCTCTCTCCAAACAGCATTTTGCCACATAAAACAGTCATTCCACCCCAAAACAGCATTTTGCCACATAAAACAGTGATTCCACCACAAAACAGCATTTTGCCACATAAAACAGTGTTTCTCTCTCCAAACAGCATTTTGCCACATAAAACAGTCATTCCACCCCAAAACAGCATTTTGCCACATAAAACAGTGTTTCTCTCTCCAAACAGCATTTTGCCACATAAAACAGTCATTCCACCCCAAAACAGCATTTTGCCACATAAAACAGTCATTCCACCCCAAAACAGCATTTTGCCACATAAAACAGTGATTCCACCACAAAACAGCATTTTGCCACATAAAAAAGTCATTCCACCCCAAAACAGCATTTTGCCACATAAAACAGTCATTCCACCACAAAACAGCATTTTGCCACATAAAACAGTGTTTCTCTCTCCAAACAGCATTTTGCCACATAAAACAGTGTTTCTCTCTCCAAACAGCATTTTGCCACATAAAACAGTATTTCTCTCTCCAAACAGCATTTTGCCACATAGTGATTCCACCTATAAACAGCATTTTGGCAGATAAAACACTGTTTCTCCATCCAAACAGCCTTTAACGGCAAAAAACGCTGTTTCCAGCCTAAAACAGTGTTTTCCCACATAAAACAGTGATTCTGACCTCTAAACAACCTTTAGAGGCAAAAAACGCTGTTTCCAGCCAGAAACAGCATTTTGCCACATAAAACAGTGAATCCACCTATAAACAGCATTTTGGCAGATAAAACACTGTTTTTCCATCCAAACAGCCTTTAACGGCAAAAAACGCTGTTTCCAGCCTAAAACAGTGTTTTGCCACATAAAACAGTGATTCTGACCTCTAAACAACCTTTAGAGGTAAAAAACGCTGTTTGCAGCCAGAAACAGCATTTTGCCACATAAAACAGTGAATCCACCTATAAACAGCATTTTGGCAGATAAAACACTGTTTCTCCATCCAAACAGCCTTTAACGGCAAAAAACGCTGTTTCTAGCCCAAAACAGCGTTTTGCCACATAAAACAGTGATTCCACCACAAAACAGCATTTTGCCACATAAAACAGTGTTTCTCTCTCCAAACAGCATTTTGCCACATAAAACAGTGATTCCACCTATAAACAGCATTTTGGCAGATAAAACACTGTTTCTCCATCCAAACAGCCTTTAACGGCAAAAAACGCTGTTTCCAGCCTAAAACAGTGTTTTCCCACATAAAACAGTGATTCTGACCTCTAAACAACCTTTAGAGGCAAAAAACGCTGTTTCCAGCCAGAAACAGCATTTTGCCACATAAAACAGTGAATCCACCTATAAACAGCATTTTGGCAGATAAAACACTGTTTCTCCATCCAAACAGCCTTTAACGGCAAAAAACGCTGTTTCCAGCCTAAAACAGTGTTTTGCCACATAAAACAGTGATTCTGACCTCTAAACAACCTTTAGAGGCAAAAAACGCTGTTTGCAGCCAGAAACAGCATTTTGCCACATAAAACAGTGAATCCACCTATAAACAGCATTTTGGCAGATAAAACACTGTTTCTCCATCCAAACAGCCTTTAACGGCAAAAAACGCTGTTTCTAGCCCAAAACAGCGTTTTGCCACATGAAACAGTGATTCCACCACAAAACAGCATTTTGCCAAATAAAATAGTGTTTCTCTCTCCAAACAGCATTTTGCCACATAAAACAGTGATTCCACCTATAAACAGCATTTTGGCAGATAAAACACTGTTTCTCCATCCAAACAGCCTTTAACGGCAAAAAACGCTGTTTCCAGCCTAAAACAGTGTTTTGCCACATAAAACAGTGATTCTGACCTCTAAACAACCTTTAGTGGCAAAAAACGCTGTTTGCAGCCAGAAACAGCATTTTGCCACATAAAACAGTGATTCCACCTATAAACAGCATTTTGGCAGATAAAACACTGTTTCTCCATCCAAACAGCCTTTAACGGCAAAAAACGCTGTTTCTAGCCCAAAACAGCGTTTTGCCACATAAAACAGTGATTCCACCACAAAACAGCATTTTGCCACATAAAACAGTGTTTCTCTCTCCAAACAGCATTTTGCCACATAAAACAGTGATTCCACCTATAAACAGCATTTTGGCAGATAAAACACTGTTTCTCCATCCAAACAGCCTTTAACGGCAAAAAACGCTGTTTCCAGCCTAAAACAGTGTTTTCCCACATAAAACAGTGATTCTGACCTCTAAACAACCTTTAGAGGCAAAAAACGCTGTTTCCAGCCAGAAACAGCATTTTGCCACATAAAACAGTGAATCCACCTATAAACAGCATTTTGGCAGATAAAACACTGTTTTTCCATCCAAACAGCCTTTAACGGCAAAAAAACGCTGTTTCCAGCCTAAAACAGTGTTTTGCCACATAAAACAGTGATTCTGACCTCTAAACAACCTTTAGAGGTAAAAAACGCTGTTTGCAGCCAGAAACAGCATTTTGCCACATAAAACAGTGAATCCACCTATAAACAGCATTTTGGCAGATAAAACACTGTTTCTCCATCCAAACAGCCTTTAACGGCAAAAAACGCTGTTTCTAGCCCAAAACAGCGTTTTGCCACATAAAACAGTGATTCCACCACAAAACAGCATTTTGCCACATAAAACAGTGTTTCTCTCTCCAAACAGCATTTTGCCACATAAAACAGTGATTCCACCTATAAACAGCATTTTGGCAGATAAAACACTGTTTCTCCATCCAAACAGCCTTTAACGGCAAAAAACGCTGTTTCCAGCCTAAAACAGTGTTTTCCCACATAAAACAGTGATTCTGACCTCTAAACAACCTTTAGAGGCAAAAAACGCTGTTTCCAGCCAGAAACAGCATTTTGCCACATAAAACAGTGAATCCACCTATAAACAGCATTTTGGCAGATAAAACACTGTTTCTCCATCCAAACAGCCTTTAACGGCAAAAAACGCTGTTTCCAGCCTAAAACAGTGTTTTGCCACATAAAACAGTGATTCTGACCTCTAAACAACCTTTAGAGGCAAAAAACGCTGTTTGCAGCCAGAAACAGCATTTTGCCACATAAAACAGTGAATCCACCTATAAACAGCATTTTGGCAGATAAAACACTGTTTCTCCATCCAAACAGCCTTTAACGGCAAAAAACGCTGTTTCTAGCCCAAAACAGCGTTTTGCCACATGAAACAGTGATTCCACCACAAAACAGCATTTTGCCAAATAAAATAGTGTTTCTCTCTCCAAACAGCATTTTGCCACATAAAACAGTGATTCCACCTATAAACAGCATTTTGGCAGATAAAACACTGTTTCTCCATCCAAACAGCCTTTAACGGCAAAAAACGCTGTTTCCAGCCTAAAACAGTGTTTTGCCACATAAAACAGTGATTCTGACCTCTAAACAACCTTTAGTGGCAAAAAACGCTGTTTGCAGCCAGAAACAGCATTTTGCCACATAAAACAGTGATTCCACCTATAAACAGCATTTTGGCAGATAAAACACTGTTTCTCCATCCAAACAGCCTTTAACGGCAAAAAACGCTGTTTCTAGCCCAAAACAGCGTTTTGCCACATAAAACAGTGATTCCACCACAAAACAGCATTTTGCCACATAAAACAGTGTTTCTCTCTCCAAACAGCATTTTGCCACATAAAACAGTGATTCCACCTATAAACAGCATTTTGGCAGATAAAACACTGTTTCTCCATCCAAACAGCCTTTAACGGCAAAAAACGCTGTTTCCAGCCTAAAACAGTGTTTTCCCACATAAAACAGTGATTCTGACCTCTAAACAACCTTTAGAGGCAAAAAACGCTGTTTCCAGCCAGAAACAGCATTTTGCCACATAAAACAGTGAATCCACCTATAAACAGCATTTTGGCAGATAAAACACTGTTTTTCCATCCAAACAGCCTTTAACGGCAAAAAACGCTGTTTCCAGCCTAAAACAGTGTTTTGCCACATAAAACAGTGATTCTGACCTCTAAACAACCTTTAGAGGTAAAAAACGCTGTTTGCAGCCAGAAACAGCATTTTGCCACATAAAACAGTGAATCCACCTATAAACAGCATTTTGGCAGATAAAACACTGTTTCTCCATCCAAACAGCCTTTAACGGCAAAAAACGCTGTTTCTAGCCCAAAACAGCGTTTTGCCACATAAAACAGTGATTCCACCACAAAACAGCATTTTGCCACATAAAACAGTGTTTCTCTCTCCAAACAGCATTTTGCCACATAAAACAGTGATTCCACCTATAAACAGCATTTTGGCAGATAAAACACTGTTTCTCCATCCAAACAGCCTTTAACGGCAAAAAACGCTGTTTCCAGCCTAAAACAGTGTTTTCCCACATAAAACAGTGATTCTGACCTCTAAACAACCTTTAGAGGCAAAAAACGCTGTTTCCAGCCAGAAACAGCATTTTGCCACATAAAACAGTGAATCCACCTATAAACAGCATTTTGGCAGATAAAACACTGTTTCTCCATCCAAACAGCCTTTAACGGCAAAAAACGCTGTTTCCAGCCTAAAACAGTGTTTTGCCACATAAAACAGTGATTCTGACCTCTAAACAACCTTTAGAGGCAAAAAACGCTGTTTGCAGCCAGAAACAGCATTTTGCCACATAAAACAGTGAATCCACCTATAAACAGCATTTTGGCAGATAAAACACTGTTTCTCCATCCAAACAGCCTTTAACGGCAAAAAACGCTGTTTCTAGCCCAAAACAGCGTTTTGCCACATGAAACAGTGATTCCACCACAAAACAGCATTTTGCCAAATAAAATAGTGTTTCTCTCTCCAAACAGCATTTTGCCACATAAAACAGTGATTCCACCTATAAACAGCATTTTGGCAGATAAAACACTGTTTCTCCATCCAAACAGCCTTTAACGGCAAAAAACGCTGTTTCCAGCCTAAAACAGTGTTTTGCCACATAAAACAGTGATTCTGACCTCTAAACAACCTTTAGTGGCAAAAAACGCTGTTTGCAGCCAGAAACAGCATTTTGCCACATAAAACAGTGATTCCACCTATAAACAGCATTTTGGCAGATAAAACACTGTTTCTCCATCCAAACAGCCTTTAACGGCAAAAAACGCTGTTTCTAGCCCAAAACAGCGTTTTGCCACATAAAACAGTGATTCCACCACAAAACAGCATTTTGCCACATAAAACAGTGTTTCTCTCTCCAAACAGCATTTTGCCACATAAAACAGTGATTCCACCTATAAACAGCATTTTGGCAGATAAAACACTGTTTCTCCATCCAAACAGCCTTTAACGGCAAAAAACGCTGTTTCCAGCCTAAAACAGTGTTTTCCCACATAAAACAGTGATTCTGACCTCTAAACAACCTTTAGAGGCAAAAAACGCTGTTTCCAGCCAGAAACAGCATTTTGCCACATAAAACAGTGAATCCACCTATAAACAGCATTTTGGCAGATAAAACAGTGTTTCTCTCTCCAAACAGCATTTTGCCACATAAAACAGTGATTCCACCTATAAACAGCATTTTGGCAGATAAAACACTGTTTCTCCATCCAAACAGCCTTTAACGGCAAAAAACGCTGTTTCCAGCCTAAAACAGTGTTTTCCCACATAAAACAGTGATTCTGACCTCTAAACAACCTTTAGAGGCAAAAAACGCTGTTTCCAGCCAGAAACAGCATTTTGCCACATAAAACAGTGTTTCTCTCTCCAAACAGCATTTTGCCACATAAAACAGTGTTTCTCTCTCCAAACAGCATTTTGCCACATAAAACAGTGATTCCACCTATAAACAGCATTTTGGCAGATAAAACACTGTTTCTCCATCCAAACAGCCTTTAACGGCAAAAAACGCTGTTTCCAGCCTAAAACAGTGTTTTCCCACATAAAACAGTGATTCTGACCTCTAAACAACCTTTAGAGGCAAAAAACGCTGTTTCCAGCCAGAAACAGCATTTTGCCCCATAAAACAGTGAATCCACCTATAAACAGCATTTTGGCAGATAAAACACTGTTTCTCCATCCAAACAGCCTTTAACGGCAAAAAACGCTGTTTCCAGCCTAAAACAGTGTTTTGCCACATAAAACAGTGATTCTGACCTCTAAACAACCTTTAGAGGCAAAAAACGCTGTTTGCAGCCAGAAACAGCATTTTGCCACATAAAACAGTGAATCCACCTATAAACAGCATTTTGGCAGATAAAACACTGTTTCTCCATCCAAACAGCCTTTAACGGCAAAAAACGCTGTTTCTAGCCCAAAACAGCGTTTTGCCACATAAAACAGTGATTCCACCACAAAACAGCATTTTGCCACATAAAATAGTGTTTCTCTCTCCAAACAGCATTTTGCCACATAAAACAGTGATTCCACCTATAAACAGCATTTTGGCAGATAAAACACTGTTTCTCCATCCAAACAGCCTTTAACGGCAAAAAACGCTGTTTCCAGCCTAAAACAGTGTTTTGCCACATAAAACAGTGATTCTGACCTCTAAACAACCTTTAGTGGCAAAAAACGCTGTTTGCAGCCAGAAACAGCATTTTGCCACATAAAACAGTGATTCCACCTATAAACAGCATTTTTGGCAGATAAAACACTGTTTCTCCATCCAAACAACCTTTAACGGCAAAAAACGCTGTTTCTAGCCCAAAACAGCGTTTTGCCACATAAAACAGTGATTCCACCACAAAACAGCATTTTTGCCACATAAAATAGTGTTTCTCTCTCCAAACAGCATTTTGCCACATAAAACAGTGATTCCACCTATAAACAGCATTTTGGCAGATAAAACACTGTTTCTCCATCCAAACAGCCTTTAACGGCAAAAAACGCTGTTTCCAGCCTAAAACAGTGTTTTGCCACATAAAACAGTGATTCTGACCTCTAAACAACCTTTAGTGGCAAAAACGCTGTTTGCAGCCAGAAACAGCATTTTGCCACATAAAACAGTGATTCCACCTATAAACAGCATTTGGCAGATAAAACACTGTTTCTCCATCCAAACAACCTTTAACGGCAAAAAACGCTGTTTCTAGCCCAAAACAGCGTTTTTGCCACATAAAACAGTGATTCACCACAAAACAGCATTTTGCACATAAAATAGTGTTTCTCACTCCAAACAGCATTTTGCCACATAAAACAGTGAATCCACCTATAAACAGCATTTTGGCAGATAAAACACTGTTTCTCCATCCAAACAGCCTTTAACGGCAAAAAAACGCTGTTTCTAGCCCAAAACAGCGTTTTGCCACATAAAACAGTGATTCCACCACAAAACAGCATTTTGCCACATAAAATAGTGTTTCTCTCTCCAAATAGCATTTTGCCACATAAAACAGTGTTTCTCTCTCCAAACAGCATTTTGCCACATAAAACAGTGATTCCACCTATAAACAGCATTTTGGCAGATAAAACACTGTTTCTCCATCCAAACAGTCTTTAACGGCAAAAAACGCTGTTTCCAGCCTAAAACAGTGTTTTGCCACATAAACAGTGATTCTGACCTCTAAACAACCTTTAAAGGCAAAAAACGCTGTTTCCAGCCAGAAACAGCATTTTGCCACATAAAACAGTGAATCCACCTATAAACAGCATTTTGGCAGATAAAACACTGTTTCTCCATCCAAACAGCCTTTAACGGCAAAAAACGCTGTTTCCAGCCTAAAACAGTGTTTTGCCACATAAAACAGTGATTCTGACCTCTAAACAACCTTTAGAGGTAAAAAACGCTGTTTGCAGCCAGAAACAGCATTTTGCCACATAAAACAGTGAATCCACCTATAAACAGCATTTGCAGATAAAACACTGTTTCTCCATCCAAACAGCCTTTAACGGCAAAAAACGCTGTTTCTAGCCCAAAACAGCGTTTTGCCACATAAAACAGTGATTCCACCACAAAACAGCATTTTGCCACATAAAATAGTGTTTCTCTCTCCAAATAGCATTTTGCCACATAAAACAGTGTTTCTCTCTCCAAACAGCATTTTGCCACATAAAACAGTGATTCCACCTATAAACAGCATTTTGGCAGATAAAACACTGTTTCTCGATCCAAACAGTCTTTAACGGCAAAAAACGCTGTTTCCAGCCTAAAACAGTGTTTTGCCACATAAAACAGTGATTCTGACCTCTAAACAACCTTTAGAGGCAAAAAACGCTGTTTCCAGCCAGAAACAGCATTTTGCCACATAAAACAGTGAATCCACCTATAAACAGCATTTGGCAGATAAAACACTGTTCTCCATCCAAACAGCCTTTAACGGCAAAAAACGCTGTTTCCAGCCTAAAACAGTGTTTTGCCACAATAAAACAGTGATTCTGACCTCTAAACAACCTTTAGAGGTAAAAAAACGCTGTTTGCAGCCAGAAACAGCATTTTGCCACATAAAACAGTGAATCCACCTATAAACAGCATTTTGGCAGATAAAACACTGTTTCTCCATCCAAACAGCCTTTAACGGCAAAAAACGCTGTTTCTAGCCCAAAACAGCGTTTTGCCACATAAAACAGTGATTCCACCACAAAACAGCATTTTGCCACATAAAACAGTGTTTCTCTCTCCAAACAGCATTTTGCCACATAAAACAGTGATTCCACCTATAACAGCATTTTGGCAGATAAAACACTGTTTCTCCATCCCAAACAGCCTTTAACGGCAAAAAACGCTGTTTCCAGCCTAAAACAGTTTTTTCCCACATAAAACAGTGATTCTGACCTCTAAACAACCTTTAGAGGCAAAAAACGCTGTTTCCAGCCAGAAACAGCATTTTTGCCACATAAAACAGTGAATCCACCTATAAACAGCATTTTGGCAGATAAAACACTGTTTCTCCATCCAAACAGCCTTTAACGGCAAAAAACGCTGTTTCAGCCTAAAACAGTGTTTTGCCACATAAAACAGTGATTCTGACCTCTAACAACCTTTAGAGGCAAAAACGCTGTTTGCAGCCAGAAAACAGCATTTTTGCCACATAAAACAGTGAATCCACTTATAAACAGGCATTTTGGCAGATAAACACTGTTTCTCCATCCAAACAGCCTTTAACGGCAAAAAACGCTGTTCTAGCCCAAAACAGCGTTTTGCCACATAAAACAGTGATTCCCACCACAAAACAGCATTTTGCCACATAAAATAGTGTTTCTCTCTCCAAACAGCATTTTGCCACATAAAACAGTGATTCCACCTACTAAACAGCATTTTGGCAGATAAAACACTGTTTCTCCATCCAAACAGACTTTAAAGACAAAAAACGCTGTTTCCAGCCAGAAAGAGCATTTTGCCACATAAAAACAGTGATTCTGACCTCTAAACAACCTTTAGAGGCAAAAAACGCTGTTCCAGCCAGAAACAGCATTTTGCCACATAAAACAGTGATTCCACTATAAACAGCATTTTGGCAGATAAACACTGTTTCTCCATCCAAACAGCCTTTAACGGCAAAAAACGCTGTTTCTAGCCCCAAAACAGCGTTTTGCCACATAAAACAGTGATTCCACCACAAAACAGCATTTTGCCACATAAATAGTGGTTTCTCACTCCAAACAGCATTTTGCACATAAAACAGTGAATCCACCTATAAACAACAGCATTTTGGCAGATAAAACACTGTTTCTCCATCCAAACAGCCTTTAACGGCAAAAAACGCTGTTTCCAGCCTAAAACAGTGTTTTGCCACATAAAACAGTGATTCTGACCTCTAAACAACCTTTAGAGGCAAAAAACGCTGTTTGCAGCCAGAAACAGCATTTTG
The DNA here is from genome assembly GCF_048128805.1 of Centroberyx gerrardi. Classification (NCBI taxonomy): domain Eukaryota; kingdom Metazoa; phylum Chordata; class Actinopteri; order Beryciformes; family Berycidae; genus Centroberyx; species Centroberyx gerrardi. The sequence goes on from NW_027605187.1 coordinate 90,417, forward strand.
CCACATAAAACAGTGAATCCACCTATAAACAGCATTTTGGCAGATAAAACACTGTTTCTCCATCCAAACAGCCTTTAACGGCAAAAAACGCTGTTTCTAGCCCAAAACAGCGTTTTGCCACATAAAACAGTGATTCCACCACAAAACAGCATTTTGCCACATAAAACAGTGTTTCTCTCTCCAAACAGCATTTTGCCACATAAAACAGTGATTCCACCTATAAACAGCATTTTGGCAGATAAAACACTGTTTCTCCATCCAAACAGCCTTTAACGGCAAAAAACGCTGTTTCCAGCCTAAAACAGTGTTTTCCCACATAAAACAGTGATTCTGACCTCTAAACAACCTTTAGAGGCAAAAAACGCTGTTTCCAGCCAGAAACAGCATTTTGCCACATAAAACAGTGAATCCTCCTATAAACAGCATTTTGGCAGATAAAACACTGTTTCTCCATCCAAACAGCCTTTAACGGCAAAAAACGCTGTTTCCAGCCTAAAACAGTGTTTTGCCACATAAAACAGTGATTCTGACCTCTAAACAACCTTTAGAGGTAAAAAACGCTGTTTCGAGCCAGAAACAGCATTTTGCCACATAAAACAGTGAATCCACCTATAAACAGCATTTTGGCAGATAAAACACTGTTTCTCCATCCAAACAGCCTTTAACGGCAAAAAACGCTGTTTCCAGCCTAAAACAGTGTTTTGCCACATAAAACAGTGATTCTGACCTCTAAACAACCTTTAGAGGCAAAAAACGCTGTTTGCAGCCAGAAACAGCATTTTGCCACATAAAACAGTGAATCCACCTATAAACAGCATTTTGGCAGATAAAACACTGTTTCTCCATCCAAACAGCCTTTAACGGCAAAAAACGCTGTTTCTAGCCCAAAACAGCGTTTTGCCACATAAAACAGTGATTCCACCACAAAACAGCATTTTGCCACATAAAACAGTGTTTCTCTCTCCAAACAGCATTTTGCCACATAAAACAGTGATTCCACCTATAAACAGCATTTTGGCAGATAAAACACTGTTTCTCCATCCAAACAGCCTTTAACGGCAAAAAACGCTGTTTCCAGCCTAAAACAGTGTTTTCCCACATAAAACAGTGATTCTGACCTCTAAACAACCTTTAGAGGCAAAAAACGCTGTTTCCAGCCAGAAACAGCATTTTGCCCCATAAAACAGTGAATCCACCTATAAACAGCATTTTGGCAGATAAAACACTGTTTCTCCATCCAAACAGCCTTTAACGGCAAAAAACGCTGTTTCCAGCCTAAAACAGTGTTTTGCCACATAAAACAGTGATTCTGACCTCTAAACAACCTTTAGAGGCAAAAAACGCTGTTTGCAGCCAGAAACAGCATTTTGCCACATAAAACAGTGAATCCACCTATAAACAGCATTTTGGCAGATAAAACACTGTTTCTCCATCCAAACAGCCTTTAACGGCAAAAAACGCTGTTTCTAGCCCAAAACAGCGTTTTGCCACATAAAACAGTGATTCCACCACAAAACAGCATTTTGCCACATAAAATAGTGTTTCTCTCTCCAAACAGCATTTTGCCACATAAAACAGTGATTCCACCTATAAACAGCATTTTGGCAGATAAAACACTGTTTCTCCATCCAAACAGCCTTTAACGGCAAAAAACGCTGTTTCCAGCCTAAAACAGTGTTTTGCCACATAAAACAGTGATTCTGACCTCTAAACAACCTTTAGAGGCAAAAAACGCTGTTTCCAGCCAGAAACAGCATTTTGCCACATAAAACAGTGAAACCACCTATAAACAGCATTTTGGCAGATAAAACACTGTTTCTCCATCCAAACAGCCTTTAACGGCAAAAAACGCTGTTTCCAGCCTAAAACAGTGTTTTGCCACATAAAACAGTGATTCTGACGTCTAAACAACCTTTAGTGGCAAAAAACGCTGTTTGCAGCCAGAAACAGCATTTTGCCACATAAAACAGTGATTCCACCTATAAACAGCATTTTGGCAGATAAAACACTGTTTCTCCATCCAAACAGCCTTTAACGGCAAAAAACGCTGTTTCTAGCCCAAAACAGCGTTTTGCCACATAAAACAGTGATTCCACCACAAAACAGCATTTTGCCACATAAAATAGTGTTTCTCACTCCAAACAGCATTTTGCCACATAAAACAGTGAATCCACCTATAAACAGCATTTTGGCAGATAAAACACTGTTTCTCCATCCAAACAGCCTTTAACGGCAAAAAACGCTGTTTCCAGCCTAAAACAGTGTTTTGCCACATAAAACAGTGATTCTGACCTCTAAACAACCTTTAGAGGCAAAAAACGCTGTTTGCAGCCAGAAACAGCATTTTGCCACATAAAACAGTGAATCCACCTATAAACAGCATTTTGGCAGATAAAACACTGTTTCTCCATCCAAACAGCCTTTAACGGCAAAAAACGCTGTTTCTAGCCCAAAACAGCGTTTTGCCACATAAAACAGTGATTCCACCACAAAACAGCATTTTGCCACATAAAACAGTGTTTCTCTCTCCAAACAGCATTTTGCCACATAAAACAGTGATTCCACCTATAAACAGCATTTTGGCAGATAAAACACTGTTTCTCCATCCAAACAGCCTTTAACGGCAAAAAACGCTGTTTCCAGCCTAAAACAGTGTTTTCCCACATAAAACAGTGATTCTGACCTCTAAACAACCTTTAGAGGCAAAAAACGCTGTTTCCAGCCAGAAACAGCATTTTGCCACATAAAACAGTGAATCCACCTATAAACAGCATTTTGGCAGATAAAACACTGTTTCTCCATCCAAACAGCCTTTAACGGCAAAAAACGCTGTTTCCAGCCTAAAACAGTGTTTTGCCACATAAAACAGTGATTCTGACCTCTAAACAACCTTTAGAGGTAAAAAACGCTGTTTGCAGCCAGAAACAGCATTTTGCCACATAAAACAGTGAATCCACCTATAAACAGCATTTTGGCAGATAAAACACTGTTTCTCCATCCAAACAGCCTTTAACGGCAAAAAACGCTGTTTCTAGCCCAAAACAGCGTTTTGCCACATAAAACAGTGATTCCACCACAAAATAGCATTTTGCCACATAAAACAGTGTTTCTCTCTCCAAACAGCATTTTGCCACATAAAACAGTGATTCCACCTATAAACAGCATTTTGGCAGATAAAACACTGTTTCTCCATCCAAACAGCCTTTAACGGCAAAAAACGCTGTTTCCAGCCTAAAACAGTTTTTTCCCACATAAAACAGTGATTCTGACCTCTAAACAACCTTTAGAGGCAAAAAACGCTGTTTCCAGCCAGAAACAGCATTTTGCCACATAAAACAGTGAATCCACCTATAAACAGCATTTTGGCAGATAAAACACTGTTTCTCCATCCAAACAGCCTTTAACGGCAAAAAACGCTGTTTCCAGCCTAAAACAGTGTTTTGCCACATAAAACAGTGATTCTGACCTCTAAACAACCTTTAGAGGCAAAAAACGCTGTTTGCAGCCAGAAACAGCATTTTGCCACATAAAACAGTGAATCCACTTATAAACAGCATTTTGGCAGATAAAACACTGTTTCTCCATCCAAACAGCCTTTAACGGCAAAAAACGCTGTTTCTAGCCCAAAACAGCGTTTTGCCACATAAAACAGTGATTCCACCTATAAACAGCATTTTGGCAGATAAAACACTGTTTCTCCATCCAAACAGCCTTTAAAGGCAAAAAACACTGTTTCCAGCCAGAAACAGCATTTTGCCACATAAAACAGTGATTCCACCTATAAAAAGCATTTTGGCAGATAAAACACTGTTTCTCCATCCAAACTGCAATTAAAGTGGGACATTGCATGGCTGAAAAGGCCTCAGTAAAGTTGATGAGAAGGCCGTCATTGACTTAACATTGGTGACCTTTTGAACTTTGGGGTCACTTTTGGGGCACTTCCTGTGGTCCTAGGATGACAACTTTGAACTCACATGTTCGATGGGACGCCAGCTTTCAGGCAAAAGTGGTTGCAAGTCAATCGGGACTTGCATGGCTGAAAAGGCCTCAGTAAAGTTGATGAGAAGGCCGTCATTGACTTAACATTGGTGACCTTTTGAACTTTGGGGTCACTTTTGGGGAACTTCCTGTGGTCCGAGAAGGACAAAATTGAACTCACACGTTCGGTGGGACGCCAGCTATCAGGCAAAAGTGGTTGCAAGTCAATCGGGACTTGCATGTCTGAAAAGGCCTCAGTAAATTTGTTCCTCATACATTGGCCACCTTTTGAACTTTGGGGTCACTTTTGGGGCACTTCCTGTGGTCCTAGAATGACAAAATTGAACTCACATGGTCGGTGGGACGCCAGCTTTCAGGCAAAAGTGGTTGCAAGTCAATCGGGACTTGCATGGCTGAAAAGGCCTCAGTAAAGTTGATGAGAAGGCCGTCATTGACTTAACATTGGTGACCTTTTGAAGTTTGAGGTCACTTTTGGGGCACTTCCTGTGGTCTTAGAATGACAACATTGAACTCACATGTTCGGTGGGACGCCAGCTTTCAGGCAAAAGTGGTTGCAAGTCAATCGGGACTTGCATGGCTGAAAAGGCCTCAGTAAAGTTCATGAGAAGGCCGTCATTGACTTAACATTGGTGACCTTTTGAACTTTGGGGTCACTTTTGGGGCACTTCCTGTGGTCCTAGAAGGACAAAATTGGACTCACTCGTTCGGTGGGTGGCCAGCTTTCAGGCAAGAGTGGTTGCAAGTCAATCGGGACTTGCATGGCTGAAAAGGCCTCAGTAAAGTGTATGAAAAGGCCGTCATTGACTTAACATTGGTGACCTTTTGAACTTTGGGGTCACTTTTGGGGCACTTCCTGTGGTCCGAGAAGAACAAAATTGAACTCACACGTTCGGTGGGACGCCAGCTATCAGGCAAAAGTGGTTGCAAGTCAATCGGGACTTGCATGGCTGAAAAGGCCTCAGTAAATTTGTTCCTCATACATTGGCCAACTTTTGAACTTTGGGGTCACTTTTGGGGCACTTCCTGTGGTCCTAGGATGACAACTTTGAACTCACATGTTCGGTGGGACGCCAGCTTTCAGGCAAAAGTGGTTGCAAGTCAATCGGGACTTGCATGGCTGAAAAGGCCTCAGTAAAGTTGATGAGAAGGCCGTCATTGACTTAACATTGGTGACCTTTTGAACTTTGGGGTCACTTTTGGGGCACTTCCTGTGGTCCTAGAAGGACAAAATTGGACTCACTCGTTCGGTGGGTGGCCAGCTTTCAGGCAAAAGTGGTTGCAAGTCAATCGGGACTTGCATGGCTGAAAAGGCCTCAGTAAAGTTGATGAGAAGGCCGTCATTGACTTAACATTGGTGACCTTTTGAACTTTGGGGTCACTTTTGGGGCACTTCCTGTGGTCCGAGAAGGACAAAATTGAACTCACACGTTCGGTGGGACGCCAGCTATCAGGCAAAAGTGGTTGCAAGTCAATCGGGACTTGCATGGCTGAAAAGGCCTCAGTAAAGTGTATGAAAAGGCCGTCACTGACTTAACATTGGTGACCTTTTGAACTTTGGGGTCACTTTTGGGGCACTTCCTGTGGTCCTAGAATGACAAAATTGAACTCACATGGTCGGTGGGACGCCAGCTTTCAGGCAAAAGTGGTTGCAAGTCAATCGGGACTTGCATGGCTGAAAAGGCCTCAGTAAAGTTGATGAGAAGGCCGTCATTGACTTAACATTGGTGACCTTTTGAAGTTTGAGGTCACTTTTGGGGCACTTCCTGTGGTCTTAGAATGACAACATTGAACTCACATGTTCGGTGGGACGCCAGCTTTCAGGCAAAAGTGGTTGCAAGTCAATCGGGACTTGCATGGCTGAAAAGGCATCAGTAAAGTTCAAGAGAAGGCCGTCATTGACTTAACATTGGTGACCTTTTGAACTTTGGGGTCACTTTTGGGGCACTTCCTGTGGTCCTAGAAGGACAAAATTGGACTCACTCGTTCGGTGGGTGGCCAGCTTTCAGGCAAGAGTGGTTGCAAGTCAATCGGGACTTGCATGGCTGAAAAGGCCTCAGTAAAGTGTATGAAAAGGCCGTCATTGACTTAACATTGGTGACCTTTTGAACTTTGGGGTCACTTTTGGGGCACTTCCTGTGGTCCGAGAAGGACAAAATTGAACTCACACGTTCGGTGGGACGCCAGCTATCAGGCAAAAGTGGTTGCAAGTCAATCGGGACTTGCATGGCTGAAAAGGCCTCAGTAAATTTGTTCCTCATACATTGGCCAACTTTTGAACTTTGGGGTCACTTTTGGGGCACTTCCTGTGGTCCTAGGATGACAACTTTGAACTCACATGTTCGGTGGGACGCCAGCTTTCAGGCAAAAGTGGTTGCAAGTCAATCGGGACTTGCATGGCTGAAAAGGCCTCAGTAAAGTTGATGAGAAGGCCGTCATTGACTTAACATTGGTGACCTTTTGAACTTTGGGGTCACTTTTGGGGCACTTCCTGTGGTCCTAGAAGGACAAAATTGGACTCACTCGTTCGGTGGGTGGCCAGCTTTCAGGCAAAAGTGGTTGCAAGTAAATCGGGACTTGCATGGCTGAAAAGGCCTCAGTAAAGTTGATGAGAAGGCCGTCATTGACTTAACATTGGTGACCTTTTGAACTTTGGGGTCACTTTTGGGGCACTTCCTGTGGTCCTAGAAGGACAAAATTGGACTCACTCGTTCGGTGGGTGGCCAGCTTTCAGGCAAGAGTGGTTGCAAGTCAATCGGGACTTGCATGGCTGAAAAGGCCTCAGTAAAGTGTATGAAAAGGCCGTCATTGACTTAACATTGGTGACCTTTTGAACTTTGGGGTCACTTTTGGGGCACTTCCTGTGGTCCGAGAAGGACAAAATTGAACTCACACGTTCGGTGGGACGCCAGCTATCAGGCAAAAGTGGTTGCAAGTCAATCGGGACTTGCATGGCTGAAAAGGCCTCAGTAAAGTGTATGAAAAGGCCGTCACTGACTTAACATTGGTGACCTTTTGAACTTTGGGGTCACTTTTGGGGCACTTCCTGTGGTCCTAGAATGACAAAATTGAACTCACATGGTCGGTGGGACGCCAGCTTTCAGGCAAAAGTGGTTGCAAGTCAATCGGGACTTGCATGGCTGAAAAGGCCTCAGTAAAGTTGATGAGAAGGCCGTCATTGACTTAACATTGGTGACCTTTTGAAGTTTGAGGTCACTTTTGGGGCACTTCCTGTGGTCTTAGAATGACAACATTGAACTCACATGTTCGGTGGGACGCCAGCTTTCAGGCAAAAGTGGTTGCAAGTCAATCGGGACTTGCATGGCTGAAAAGGCATCAGTAAAGTTCAAGAGAAGGCCGTCATTGACTTAACATTGGTGACCTTTTGAACTTTGGGGTCACTTTTGGGGCACTTCCTGTGGTCCTAGAAGGACAAAATTGGACTCACTCGTTCGGTGGGTGGCCAGCTTTCAGGCAAGAGTGGTTGCAAGTCAATCGGGACTTGCATGGCTGAAAAGGCCTCAGTAAAGTGTATGAAAAGGCCGTCATTGACTTAACATTGGTGACCTTTTGAACTTTGGGGTCACTTTTGGGGCACTTCCTGTGGTCCGAGAAGGACAAAATTGAACTCACACGTTCGGTGGGACGCCAGCTATCAGGCAAAAGTGGTTGCAAGTCAATCGGGACTTGCATGGCTGAAAAGGCCTCAGTAAATTTGTTCCTCATACATTGGCCAACTTTTGAACTTTGGGGTCACTTTTGGGGCACTTCCTGTGGTCCTAGGATGACAACTTTGAACTCACATGTTCGGTGGGACGCCAGCTTTCAGGCAAAAGTGGTTGCAAGTCAATCGGGACTTGCATGGCTGAAAAGGCCTCAGTAAAGTTGATGAGAAGGCCGTCATTGACTTAACATTGGTGACCTTTTGAACTTTGGGGTCACTTTTGGGGCACTTCCTGTGGTCCTAGAAGGACAAAATTGGACTCACTCGTTCGGTGGGTGGCCAGCTTTCAGGCAAAAGTGGTTGCAAGTAAATCGGGACTTGCATGGCTGAAAAGGCCTCAGTAAAGTTGATGAGAAGGCCGTCATTGACTTAACATTGGTGACCTTTTGAACTTTGGGGTCACTTTTGGGGCACTTCCTGTGGTCCTAGAAGGACAAAATTGGACTCACTCGTTCGGTGGGTGGCCAGCTTTCAGGCAAGAGTGGTTGCAAGTCAATCGGGACTTGCATGGCTGAAAAGGCCTCAGTAAAGTGTATGAAAAGGCCGTCATTGACTTAACATTGGTGACCTTTTGAACTTTGGGGTCACTTTTGGGGCACTTCCTGTGGTCCGAGAAGGACAAAATTGAACTCACACGTTCGGTGGGACGCCAGCTATCAGGCAAAAGTGGTTGCAAGTCAATCGGGACTTGCATGGCTGAAAAGGCCTCAGTAAATTTGTTCCTCATACATTGGCCAACTTTTGAACTTTGGGGTCACTTTTGGGGCACTTCCTGTGGTCCTAGGATGACAACTTTGAACTCACATGTTCGGTGGGACGCCAGCTTTCAGGCAAAAGTGGTTGCAAGTCAATCGGGACTTGCATGGCTGAAAAGGCCTCAGTAAAGTTGATGAGAAGGCCGTCATTGACTTAACATTGGTGACCTTTTGAACTTTGGGGTCACTTTTGGGGCACTTCCTGTGGTCCTAGAAGGACAAAATTGGACTCACTCGTTCGGTGGGTGGCCAGCTTTCAGGCAAAAGTGGTTGCAAGTAAATCGGGACTTGCATGGCTGAAAAGGCCTCAGTAAAGTTGATGAGAAGGCCGTCATTGACTTAACATTGGTGACCTTTTGAACTTTGGGGTCACTTTTGGGGCACTTCCTGTGGTCCTAGAAGGACAAAATTGGACTCACTCGTTCGGTGGGTGGCCAGCTTTCAGGCAAGAGTGGTTGCAAGTCAATCGGGACTTGCATGGCTGAAAAGGCCTCAGTAAAGTGTATGAAAAGGCCGTCATTGACTTAACATTGGTGACCTTTTGAACTTTGGGGTCACTTTTGGGGCACTTCCTGTGGTCCGAGAAGGACAAAATTGAACTCACACGTTCGGTGGGACGCCAGCTATCAGGCAAAAGTGGTTGCAAGTCAATCGGGACTTGCATGGCTGAAAAGGCCTCAGTAAATTTGTTCCTCATACATTGGCCAACTTTTGAACTTTGGGCTCACTTTTGGGGCACTTCCTGTGGTCCTAGGATGACAACTTTGAACTCACATGTTCGGTGGGACGCCAGCTTTCAGGCAAAAGTGGTTGCAAGTCAATCGGGACTTGCATGGCTGAAAAGGCCTCAGTAAAGTTGATGAGAAGGCCGTCATTGACTTAACATTGGTGACCTTTTGAACTTTGGGGTCACTTTTGGGGCACTTCCTGTGGTCCTAGAAGGACAAAATTGGACTCACTCGTTCGGTGGGTGGCCAGCTTTCAGGCAAAAGTGGTTGCAAGTAAATCGGGACTTGCATGGCTGAAAAGGCCTCAGTAAAGTTGATGAGAAGGCCGTCATTGACTTAACATTGGTGACCTTTTGAACTTTGGGGTCACTTTTGGGGCACTTCCTGTGGTCCTAGAAGGACAAAATTGGACTCACTCGTTCGGTGGGTGGCCAGCTTTCAGGCAAGAGTGGTTGCAAGTCAATCGGGACTTGCATGGCTGAAAAGGCCTCAGTAAAGTGTATGAAAAGGCCGTCATTGACTTAACATTGGTGACCTTTTGAACTTTGGGGTCACTTTTGGGGCACTTCCTGTGGTCCGAGAAGGACAAAATTGAACTCACACGTTCGGTGGGACGCCAGCTATCAGGCAAAAGTGGTTGCAAGTCAATCGGGACTTGCATGGCTGAAAAGGCCTCAGTAAATTTGTTCCTCATACATTGGCCAACTTTTGAACTTTGGGCTCACTTTTGGGGCACTTCCTGTGGTCCTAGGATGACAACTTTGAACTCACATGTTCGGTGGGACGCCAGCTTTCAGGCAAAAGTGGTTGCAAGTCAATCGGGACTTGCATGGCTGAAAAGGCCTCAGTAAAGTTGATGAGAAGGCCGTCATTGACTTAACATTGGTGACCTTTTGAACTTTGGGGTCACTTTTGGGGCACTTCCTGTGGTCCTAGAAGGACAAAATTGGACTCACTCGTTCGGTGGGTGGCCAGCTTTCAGGCAAGAGTGGTTGCAAGTCAATCGGGACTTGCATGGCTGAAAAGGCCTCAGTAAAGTGTATGAAAAGGCCGTCATTGACTTAACATTGGTGACCTTTTGAACTTTGGGGTCACTTTTGGGGCACTTCCTGTGGTCCGAGAAGGACAAAATTGAACTCACACGTTCGGTGGGACGCCAGCTATCAGGCAAAAGTGGTTGCAAGTCAATCGGGACTTGCATGTCTGAAAAGGCCTCAGTAAATTTGTTCCTCATACATTGGCCACCTTTTGAACTTTGGGGTCACTTTTGGGGCACTTCCTGTGGTCCTAGAATGACAAAATTGAACTCACATGGTCGGAGGGACGCCAGCTTTCAGGCAAAAGTGGTTGCAAGTCAATCGGGACTTGCATGGCTGAAAAGGCCTCAGTAAAGTTGATGAGAAGGCCGTCATTGACTTAACATTGGTGACCTTTTGAAGTTTGAGGTCACTTTTGGGGCACTTCCTGTGGTCCGAGAAGGACAAAATTGGACTCACTCGTTCGGTGGGTGGCCAGCTTTCAGGCAAAAGTGGTTTCAAGTAAATCGGGACTTGCATGGCTGAAAAGGCCTCAGTAAAGTTGATGAGAAGGCCGTCATTGACTTAACATTGGTGACCTTTTGAACTTTGGGGTCACTTTTGGGGCACTTCCTGTGGTCCTAGAAGGACAAAATTGGACTCACTCGTTCGGTGGGTGGCCAGCTTTCAGGCAAGAGTGGTTGCAAGTCAATCGGGACTTGCATGGCTGAAAAGGCCTCAGTAAAGTGTATGAAAAGGCCGTCATTGACTTAACATTGGTGACCTTTTGAACTTTGGGGTCACTTTTGGGGCACTTCCTGTGGTCCGAGAAGGACAAAATTTAACTCACACGTTTGGTGCGACGCCAGCAATCAGGCAAAAGTGGTTGCAAGTCAATCGGGACTTGCATGGCTGAAAAGGCCTCAGTAAATTTGTTCCTCATACATTGGCCAACTTTTGAACTTTGGGGTCACTTTTGGGGCACTTCCTGTGGTCCTAGGATGACAACTTTGAACTCACATGTTCGGTGGGACGCCAGCTTTCAGGCAAAAGTGGTTGCAAGTCAATCGGGACTTGCATGGCTGAAAAGGCCTCAGTAAAGTTGATGAGAAGGCCGTCATTGACTTAACATTGGTGACCTTTTGAACTTTGGGGTCACTTTTGGGGCACTTCCTGTGATCCTAGAAGGACAAAATTGGACTCACTCGTTCGGTGGGTGGCCAGCTTTCAGGCAAAAGTGGTTTCAAGTAAATCGGGACTTGCATGGCTGAAAAGGCCTCAGTAAAGTTGATGAGAAGGCCGTCATTGACTTAACATTGGTGACCTTTTGAACTTTGGGGTCACTTTTGGGGCACTTCCTGTGGTCCTAGAAGGACAAAATTGGACTCACTCGTTCGGTGGGTGGCCAGCTTTCAGGCAAGAGTGGTTGCAAGTCAATCGGGACTTGCATGGCTGAAAAGGCCTCAGTAAAGTGTATGAAAAGGCCGTCATTGACTTAACATTGGTGACCTTTTGAACTTTGGGGTCACTTTTGGGGCACTTCCTGTGGTCCGAGAAGGACAAAATTGAACTCACACGTTCGGTGGGACGCCAGCTATCAGGCAAAAGTGGTTGCAAGTCATTCGGGACTTGCATGGCTGAAAAGGCCTCAGTAAATTTGTTCCTCATACATTGGCCAACTTTTGAACTTTGGGCTCACTTTTGGGGCACTTCCTGTGGTCCTAGGATGACAACTTTGAACTCACATGTTCGGTGGGACGCCAGCTTTCAGGCAAAAGTGGTTGCAAGTCAATCGGGACTTGCATGGCTGAAAAGGCCTCAGTAAAGTTGATGAGAAGGCCGTCATTGACTTAACATTGGTGACCTTTTGAACTTTGGGGTCACTTTTGGGGCACTTCCTGTGGTCCTAGAAGGACAAAATTGGACTCACTCGTTCGGTGGGTGGCCAGCTTTCAGGCAAGAGTGGTTGCAAGTCAATCGGGACTTGCATGGCTGAAAAGGCCTCAGTAAAGTGTATGAAAAGGCCGTCATTGACTTAACATTGGTGACCTTTTGAACTTTGGGGTCACTTTTGGGGCACTTCCTGTGGTCCGAGAAGGACAAAATTGAACTCACACGTTCGGTGGGACGCCAGCTATCAGGCAAAAGTGGTTGCAAGTCAATCGGGACTTGCATGTCTGAAAAGGCCTCAGTAAATTTGTTCCTCATACATTGGCCACCTTTTGAACTTTGGGGTCACTTTTGGGGCACTTCCTGTGGTCCTAGAATGACAAAATTGAACTCACATGGTCGGAGGGACGCCAGCTTTCAGGCAAAAGTGGTTGCAAGTCAATCGGGACTTGCATGGCTGAAAAGGCCTCAGTAAAGTTGATGAGAAGGCCGTCATTGACTTAACATTGGTGACCTTTTGAAGTTTGAGGTCACTTTTGGGGCACTTCCTGTGGTCCGAGAAGGACAAAATTGGACTCACTCGTTCGGTGGGTGGCCAGCTTTCAGGCAAAAGTGGTTTCAAGTAAATCGGGACTTGCATGGCTGAAAAGGCCTCAGTAAAGTTGATGAGAAGGCCGTCATTGACTTAACATTGGTGACCTTTTGAACTTTGGGGTCACTTTTGGGGCACTTCCTGTGGTCCTAGAAGGACAAAATTGGACTCACTCGTTCGGTGGGTGGCCAGCTTTCAGGCAAGAGTGGTTACAAGTCAATCGGGACTTGCATGGCTGAAAAGGCCTCAGTAAAGTTTATGAGAAGGCCGTCATTGACTTAACATTGGTGACCTTTTGAACTTTGGGGTCACTTTTGGGGCACTTCCTGTGGTCCGAGAAGGACAAAATTGAACTCACACGTTCGGTGGGACGCCAGCTATCAGGCAAAAGTGGTTGCAAGTCAATCGGGACTTGCATGGCTGAAAAGGCCTCAGTAAATTTGTTCCTCATACATTGGCCAACTTTTGAACTTTGGGCTCACTTTTGGGGCACTTCCTGTGGTCCTAGGATGACAACTTTGAACTCACATGTTCGGTGGGACGCCAGCTTTCAGGCAAAAGTGGTTGCAAGTCAATCGGGACTTGCATGGCTGAAAAGGCCTCAGTAAAGTTCATGAGAAGGCCGTCATTGACTTAACATTGGTGACCTTTTGAACTTTGGGGTCACTTTTGGGGCACTTCCTGTGGTCCTAGAAGGACAAAATTGGACTCACTCGTTCGGTGGGACGCCAGCTTTCAGGCAAAAGTGGTTGCAAGTCAATTGGGACTTGCATGGCTGAAAAGGCCTCAGTAAAGTTGATGAGAAGGCCGTCATTGACTTAACATTGGTGACCTTTTGAACTTTGGGGTCACTTTTGGGGCACTTCCTGTGGTCCGAGAAGGACAAAATTGAACTCACACGTTCGGTGGGACGCCAGCTATCAGGCAAAAGTGGTTGCAAGTCAATCGGGACTTGCATGGCTGAAAAGGCCTCAGTAAAGTTGATGAGAAGGCCGTCATTGACTTAACATTGGTGACCTTTTGAACTTTGGGGTCACTTTTGGGGCACACAGCGTTTTGCCACATAAAACAGTGATTCCACCACAAAACAGCATTTTACCACATAAAATAGTGTTTCTCTTTCCAAACAGCGTTTTGCCACATAAAACAGTGATTCCACCACAAAACAGCATTTTGCCACATAAAATAGTGTTTCTCTCTCCAAACAGCATTTTGCCACATAAAACAGTGTTTCTCTCTCCAAACAGCATTTTGCCACGTAAAACAGTGATTCCACCTATAAACAGCATTTTGGCAGATAAAACACTGTTTCTCCATCCAAACAGCCTTTAACGGCAAAAAACGCTGTTTCCAGCCTAAAACAGCGTTTTGCCACATAAAACAGTGATTCTGACCTCCAAACAACTTTTAGAGGCAAAAAACGCTGTTTCCAGCCAGAAACAGCATTTTGCCACATAAAACAGTGAATCCACCTATAAACAGCATTTTGGCAGATAAAATACTGTTTCTCCATCCAAACAGCCTTTAACGGCAAAAAACGCTGTTTCCAGCCCAAAACAGCGTTTTGCCACATAAAACAGTGATTCCACCACAAAACAGCATTTTGCCACATAAAATAGTGTTTCTCTCTCCAAACAGCATTTTGCCACATAAAACAGTGTTTCTCTCTCCAAACAGCATTTTGCCACATAAAACAGTGATTCCACCTATAAACAGCATTTTGGCAGATAAAACACTGTTTCTCCATCCAAACAGCCTTGAAAGGCAAAAAATGCCGTTTCCAGCCCGAAACAGCATTTTGCCACATAAAATAGTGTTTCTCTCTCCAAACAGCATTTTGCCACATAAAACAGTGTTTCTCTCTCCAAACAGCATTTTGCCACATAAAACAGTCATTCCACCACAAAACAGCATTTTGCCACATAAAACAGTGTTTCTCTCTCCAAACAGCATTTTGCCACATAAAACAGTGTTTCTCTCTCCAAACAGCATTTGGCCACATAAAACAGTGATTCTGCCTCCAAACTGCTTTTAAACGCAAAAAACGCTGTTTCCAGCCAGAAACAGCATTTTGCCACATAAAACAGTCATTCCACCCCAAAACAGTATTTTGCCACATAAAACAGTGATTCCACCACAAAACAGCATTTTGCCACATAATACAGTGTGTCTCTCTCCAAACAGGATTTTGCCACATAAAACAGTGATTCCACCACAAAACAGCATTTTGCCACATTAAACAGTGTTTCTCTCTCCAAACAGCATTTTGCCACATAAAACAGTCATTCCACCACAAAACAGTATTTTGCCACATAAAACAGTGTTTCTCTCTCCAAACAGCATTTTGCCACATAAAACAGTGATTCCACCTATAAACAGCATTTTGGCAGATGAAACACTGTTTCTCCATCAAAACAGCCTTTAAAGGCAAAAAATGCCGTTTCCAGCCAGAAACAGCATTTTGCCACATAAAATAGTGTTTCTCTCTCCAAACAGCATTTTGCCACATAAAACAGTGTTTCTCTGTCCAAACAGCATTTTGCCACATAAAACAGTCATTTCACCCCAAAACAGCATTTTGCCACATAAAACAGTCATTCCACCACAAAACAGCATTTTGCCACATAAAACAGTGTTTCTCTCTCCAAACAGCATTTTGCCACATAAAACAGTGTTTCTCTCTCCAAACAGCATTTGGCCACATAAAACAGTGATTCTGCCTCCAAACTGCTTTTAAACGCAAAAAACGCTGTTTCCAGCCAGAAACAGCATTTTGCCACATAAAACAGTCATTCCACCCCAAAACAGTATTTTGCCACATAAAACAGTGATTCCACCACAAAACAGCATTTTGCCACATAATACAGTGTGTCTCTCTCCAAACAGGATTTTGCCACATAAAACAGTGATTCCACCACAAAACAGCATTTTGCCACATTAAACAGTGTTTCTCTCTCCAAACAGCATTTTGCCACATAAAACAGTCATTCCACCACAAAACAGTATTTTGCCACATAAAACAGTGTTTCTCTCTCCAAACAGCATTTTGCCACATAAAACAGTGATTCCACCTATAAACAGCATTTTGGCAGATGAAACACTGTTTCTCCATCAAAACAGCCTTTAAAGGCAAAAAATGCCGTTTCCAGCCATAAACAGCATTTTGCCACATAAAACAGTCATTCCACCCCAAAACAGCATTTTGCCACATAAAACAGTGATTCCACCACAAAACAGCATTTTGCCACATAAAACAGTGTTTCTGTCTCCAAACAGCATTTTGCCACATAAAACAGTGTTTCTCTCTCCAAACAGCATTTTGCCACATAAAACAGTCATTCCACCCCAAAACAGCATTTTGCCACATAAAACAGTGATTCCACCACAAAACAGCATTTTGCCACATAAAACAGTGTTTCTCTCTCCAAACAGCATTTTGCCACATAAAACAGTCATTCCACCCCAAAACAGCATTTTGCCACATAAAACAGTGTTTCTCTCTCCAAACAGCATTTTGCCACATAAAACAGTCATTCCACCCCAAAACAGCATTTTGCCACATAAAACAGTCATTCCACCCCAAAACAGCATTTTGCCACATAAAACAGTGATTCCACCACAAAACAGCATTTTGCCACATAAAACAGTGTTTCTCTCTCCAAACAGCATTTTGCCACATAAAACAGTGTTTCTCTCTCCAAACAGCATTTTGCCACATAAAACAGTCATTCCACCCCAAAACAGCATTTTGCCACATAAAACAGTCATTCCACCCCAAAACAGCATTTTGCCACATAAAACAGTCATTCCACCACAAAACAGCATTTTGCCACATAAAACAGTGTTTCTCTCTCCAAACAGCATTTTGCCACATAAAACAGTGATTCTGCCTCCAAACTGCTTTTAAACGCAAAAAACGCTGTTTCCAGCCAGAAACAGCATTTTGCCACATAAAACAGTCATTCCACCCCAAAACAGTATTTTGCCACATAAAACAGTGATTCCACCACAAAACAGCATTTTGCCACATAATACAGTGTGTCTCTCTCCAAACAGGATTTTGCCACATAAAACAGTGATTCCACCACAAAACAGCATTTTGCCACATTAAACAGTGTTTCTCTCTCCAAACAGCATTTTGCCACATAAAACAGTCATTCCACCACAAAACAGTATTTTGCCACATAAAACAGTGTTTCTCTCTCCAAACAGCATTTTGCCACATAAAACAGTGATTCCACCTATAAACAGCATTTTGGCAGATGAAACACTGTTTCTCCATCAAAACAGCCTTTAAAGGCAAAAAATGCCGTTTCCAGCCATAAACAGCATTTTGCCACATAAAACAGTCATTCCACCCCAAAACAGCATTTTGCCACATAAAACAGTGATTCCACCACAAAACAGCATTTTGCCACATAAAACAGTGTTTCTCTCTCCAAACAGCATTTTGCCACATAAAACAGTGTTTCTCTCTCCAAACAGCATTTTGCCACATAAAACAGTCATTCCACCCCAAAACAGCATTTTGCCACATAAAACAGTGATTCCACCACAAAACAGCATTTTGCCACATAAAACAGTGTTTCTCTCTCCAAACAGCATTTTGCCACATAAAACAGTCATTCCACCCCAAAACAGCATTTTGCCACATAAAACAGTGTTTCTCTCTCCAAACAGCATTTTGCCACATAAAACAGTCATTCCACCCCAAAACAGCATTTTGCCACATAAAACAGTCATTCCACCCCAAAACAGCATTTTGCCACATAAAACAGTGATTCCACCACAAAACAGCATTTTGCCACATAAAACAGTGTTTCTCTCTCCAAACAGCATTTTGCCACATAAAACAGTGTTTCTCTCTCCAAACAGCATTTTGCCACATAAAACAGTCATTCCACCCCAAAACAGCATTTTGCCACATAAAACAGTGATTCCACCATAAAACAGCATTTTGCCACATAAAACAGTGTTTCTCTCTCCAAACAGCATTTTGCCACATAAAACAATCATTCCACCCCAAAACAGCATTTTGCCACATAAAACAGTGTTTCTCTCTCCAAACAGCATTTTGCCACATAAAACAGTCATTCCACCCCAAAACAGCATTTTGCCACATAAAACAGTCATTCCACCACAAAACAGCATTTTGCCACATAAAACAGTGTTTCTCTCTCCAAACAGCATTTTGCCACATAAAACAGTGTTTCTCTCTCCAAACAGCATTTGGCCACATAAAACAGTGATTCTGCCTCCAAACTGCTTTTAAACGCAAAAAACGCTGTTTCCAGCCAGAAACAGCATTTTGCCACATAAAACAGTCATTCCACCCCAAAACAGTATTTTGCCACATAAAACAGTGATTCCACCACAAAACAGCATTTTGCCACATAATACAGTGTGTCTCTCTCCAAACAGGATTTTGCCACATAAAACAGTGATTCCACCACAAAACAGCATTTTGCCACATTAAACAGTGTTTCTCTCTCCAAACAGCATTTTGCCACATAAAACAGTCATTCCACCCCAAAACAGCATTTTGCCACATAAAACAGTGTTTCTCTCTCCAAACAGCATTTTGCCACATAAAACAGTCATTCCACCCCAAAACAGCATTTTGCCACATAAAACAGTCATTCCACCCCAAAACAGCATTTTGCCACATAAAACAGTGATTCCACCACAAAACAGCATTTTGCCACATAAAACAGTGTTTCTCTCTCCAAACAGCATTTTGCCACATAAAACAGTGTTTCTCTCTCCAAACAGCATTTTGCCACATAAAACAGTCATTCCACCCCAAAACAGCATTTTGCCACATAAAACAGTGATTCCACCTATAAACAGCATTTTGGCAGATGAAACACTGTTTCTCCATCAAAACAGCCTTTAAAGGCAAAAAATGCCGTTTCCAGCCATAAACAGCATTTTGCCACATAAAACAATCATTCCACCCCAAAACAGCATTTTGCCACATAAAACAGTGATTCCACCACAAAACAGCATTTTGCCACATAAAACAGTCATTCCACCCCAAAACAGCATTTTGCCACATAAAACAGTCATTCCACCACAAAACAGCATTTTGCCACATAAAACAGTGTTTCTCTCTCCAAACAGCATTTTGCCACATAAAACAGTGTTTCTCTCTCCAAACAGCATTTTGCCACATAAAACAGTATTTCTCTCTCCAAACAGCATTTTGCCACATAAAACAGTGATTCCACCTATAAACAGCATTTTGGCAGATAAAACACTGTTTCTCCATCCAAACAGCCTTTAACGGCAAAAAACGCTGTTTCCAGCCTAAAACAGTGATTTGCCACATAAAACAGTAATTCTGACCTCTAAACAACCTTTAGAGGCAAAAAACGCTGTTTCCAGCCAGAAACAGCATTTTGCCACATAAAACAGTGAATCCACCTATAAACAGCATTTTGGCAGATAAAACACTGTTTCTCCATCCAAACAGCCTTTAACGGCAAAAAACGCTGTTTCCAGCCCAAAACAGCGTTTTGCCACATAAAACAGTGATTCCACCACAAAACAGCATTTTGCCACATAAAACAGTGTTTCTCTCTCCAAACAGCATTTTGCCACATAAAACAGTGATTCCACCTATAAACAGCATTTTGGCAGATGAAACACTGTTTCTCCATCAAAACAGCCTTTAAAGGCAAAAAATGCCGTTTCCAGCCATAAACAGCATTTTGCCACATAAAACAGTCATTCCACCCCAAAACAGCATTTTGCCACATAAAACAGTGATTCCACCACAAAACAGCATTTTGCCACATAAAACAGTGTTTCTCTCTCCAAACAGCATTTTGCCACATAAAACAGTGTTTCTCTCTCCAAACAGCATTTTGCCACATAAAACAGTCATTCCACCCCAAAACAGCATTTTGCCACATAAAACAGTGATTCCACCATAAAACAGCATTTTGCCACATAAAACAGTGTTTCTCTCTCCAAACAGCATTTTGCCACATAAAACAATCATTCCACCCCAAAACAGCATTTTGCCACATAAAACAGTGTTTCTCTCTCCAAACAGCATTTTGCCACATAAAACAGTCATTCCACCCCAAAACAGCATTTTGCCACATAAAACAGTCATTCCACCACAAAACAGCATTTTGCCACATAAAACAGTGTTTCTCTCTCCAAACAGCATTTTGCCACATAAAACAGTGTTTCTCTCTCCAAACAGCATTTGGCCACATAAAACAGTGATTCTGCCTCCAAACTGCTTTTAAACGCAAAAAACGCTGTTTCCAGCCAGAAACAGCATTTTGCCACATAAAACAGTCATTCCACCCCAAAACAGTATTTTGCCACATAAAACAGTGATTCCACCACAAAACAGCATTTTGCCACATAATACAGTGTGTCTCTCTCCAAACAGGATTTTGCCACATAAAACAGTGATTCCACCACAAAACAGCATTTTGCCACATAATACAGTGTGTCTCTCTCCAAACAGCATTTTGCCACATTAAACAGTGTTTCTCTCTCCAAACAGCATTTTGCCACATAAAACAGTCATTCCACCCCAAAACAGCATTTTGCCACATAAAACAGTGTTTCTCTCTCCAAACAGCATTTTGCCACATAAAACAGTCATTCCACCCCAAAACAGCATTTTGCCACATAAAACAGTCATTCCACCCCAAAACAGCATTTTGCCACATAAAACAGTGATTCCACCACAAAACAGCATTTTGCCACATAAAACAGTGTTTCTCTCTCCAAACAGCATTTTGCCACATAAAACAGTGTTTCTCTCTCCAAACAGCATTTTGCCACATAAAACAGTCATTCCACCCCAAAACAGCATTTTGCCACATAAAACAGTCATTCCACCACAAAACAGCATTTTGCCACATAAAACAGTCATTCCACCACAAAACAGCATTTTGCCACATAAAACAGTGTTTCTCTCTCCAAACAGCATTTTGCCACATAAAACAGTGTTTCTCTCTCCAAACAGCATTTGGCCACATAAAACAGTGATTCTGCCTCCAAACTGCTTTTAAACGCAAAAAACGCTGTTTCCAGCCAGAAACAGCATTTTGCCACATAAAACAGTCATTCCACCCCAAAACAGTATTTTGCCACATAAAACAGTGATTCCACCACAAAACAGCATTTTGCCACATAATACAGTGTGTCTCTCTCCAAACAGGATTTTGCCACATAAAACAGTGATTCCACCACAAAACAGCATTTTGCCACATTAAACAGTGTTTCTCTCTCCAAACAGCATTTTGCCACATAAAACAGTCATTCCACCACAAAACAGTATTTTGCCACATAAAACAGTGTTTCTCTCTCCAAACAGCATTTTGCCACATAAAACAGTGATTCCACCTATAAACAGCATTTTGGCAGATGAAACACTGTTTCTCCATCAAAACAGCCTTTAAAGGCAAAAAATGCCGTTTCCAGCCATAAACAGCATTTTGCCACATAAAACAATCATTCCACCCCAAAACAGCATTTTGCCACATAAAACAGTGATTCCACCACAAAACAGCATTTTGCCACATAAAACAGTCATTCCACCCCAAAACAGCATTTTGCCACATAAAACAGTCATTCCACCACAAAACAGCATTTTGCCACATAAAACAGTGTTTCTCTCTCCAAACAGCATTTTGCCACATAAAACAGTGATTCCACCTATAAACAGCATTTTGGCAGATAAAACACTGTTTCTCCATCCAAACAGCCTTTAAAGGCAAAAAACACTGTTTCCAGCCAGAAACAGCATTTTGCCACATAAAACAGTGATTCCACCTATAAACAGCATTTTGGCAGATAAAACACTGTTTCTCCATCCAAACAGCCTTTAACGGCAAAAAACGCTGTTTCCAGCCTAAAACAGTGTTTTGCCACATAAAACAGTGATTCTGACCTCTAAACAACCTTTAGAGGCAAAAAACGCTGTTTCCAGCCAGAAACAGCATTTTGCCACATAAAACAGTGAAACCACCTATAAACAGCATTTTGGCAGATAAAACACTGTTTCTCCATCCAAACAGCCTTTAACGGCAAAAAACGCTGTTTCCAGCCTAAAACAGTGTTTTGCCACATAAAACAGTGATTCTGACCTCTAAACAACCTTTAGAGGCAAAAAACGCTGTTTGCAGCCAGAAACAGCATTTTGCCACATAAAACAGTGATTCCACCTATAAACAGCATTTTGGCAGATAAAACACTGTTTCTCCATCCAAACAGCCTTTAACGGCAAAAAACGCTGTTTCTAGCCCAAAACAGCGTTTTGCCACATAAAACAGTGATTCCACCACAAAACAGCATTTTGCCACATAAAATAGTGTTTCTCACTCCAAACAGCATTTTGCCACATAAAACAGTGAATCCACCTATAAACAGCATTTTGGCAGATAAAATACTGTTTCTCCATCCAAACAGCCTTTAACGGCAAAAAACGCTGTTTCCAGCCTAAAACAGTGTTTTGCCACATAAAACAGTGATTCTGACCTCTAAACAACCTTTAGAGGCAAAAAACGCTGTTTGCAGCCAGAAACAGCATTTTGCCACATAAAACAGTGAATTCACCTATAAACAGCATTTTGGCAGATAAAACACTGTTTCTCCATCCAAACATCCTTTAACGGCAAAAAACGCTGTTTCTAGCCCAAAACAGCGTTTTGCCACATAAAACAGTGATTCCACCACAAAACAGCATTTTGCCACATAAAACAGTGTTTCTCTCTCCAAACAGCATTTTGCCACATAAAACAGTGATTCCACCTATAAACAGCATTTTGGCAGATAAAACACTGTTTCTCCATCCAAACAGCCTTTAACGGCAAAAAACGCTGTTTCCAGCCTAAAACAGTGTTTTCCCACATAAAACAGTGATTTGACCTCTAAACAACCTTTAGAGGCAAAAAACGCTGTTTCCAGCCAGAAACAGCATTTTGCCACATAAAACAGTGAATCCACCTATAAACAGCATTTTGGCAGATAAAACACTGTTTCTCCATCCAAACAGCCTTTAACGGCAAAAAACGCTGTTTCCAGCCTAAAACAGTGTTTTGCCACATAAAACAGTGATTCTGACCTCTAAACAACCTTTAGAGGTAAAAAACGCTGTTTGCAGCCAGAAACAGCATTTTGCCACATAAAACAGTGAATCCACCTATAAACAGCATTTTGGCAGATAAAACACTGTTTCTCCATCCAAACAGCCTTTAACGGCAAAAAACGCTGTTTCTAGCCCAAAACAGCGTTTTGCCACATAAAACAGTGATTCCACCACAAAATAGCATTTTGCCACATAAAACAGTGTTTCTCTCTCCAAACAGCATTTTGCCACATAAAACAGTGATTCCACCTATAAACAGCATTTTGGCAGATAAAACACTGTTTCTCCATCCAAACAGCCTTTAACGGCAAAAAACGCTGTTTCCAGCCTAAAACAGTTTTTTCCCACATAAAACAGTGATTCTGACCTCTAAACAACCTTTAGTGGCAAAAAACGCTGTTTCCAGCCAGAAACAGCATTTTGCCACATAAAACAGTGAATCCACCTATAAACAGCATTTTGGCAGATAAAACACTGCTCCTCCATCCAAACAGCCTTTAACGGCAAAAAACGCTGTTTCCAGCCTAAAACAGTGTTTTGCCACATAAAACAGTGATTCTGACCTCTAAACAACCTTTAGAGGCAAAAAACGCTGTTTGCAGCCAGAAACAGCATTTTGCCACATAAAACAGTGAATCCACTTATAAACAGCATTTTGGCAGATAAAACACTGTTTCTCCATCCAAACAGCCTTTAACGGCAAAAAACGCTGTTTCTAGCCCAAAACAGCGTTTTGCCACATAAAACAGTGATTCCACCACAAAACAGCATTTTGCCACATAAAATAGTGTTTCTCTCTCCAAACAGCATTTTGCCACATAAAACAGTGATTCCACCTATAAACAGCATTTTGGCAGATAAAACACTGTTTCTCCATCCAAACAGCCTTTAAAGACAAAAAACGCTGTTTCCAGCCAGAAAGAGCATTTTGCCACATAAAACAGTGATTCCACCTATAAACAGCATTTTGGCAGATAAAACACTGTTTCTCCATCCAAACAGCCTTTAAAGGCAAAAAACACTGTTTCCAGCCAGAAACAGCATTTTGCCACATAAAACAGTGATTCCACCTATAAAAAGCATTTTGGCAGATAAAACACTGTTTCTCCATCCAAACTGCAATTAAAGTGGGACATTGCATGGCTGAAAAGGCCTCAGTAAAGTTGATGAGAAGGCCGTCATTGACTTAACATTGGTGACCTTTTGAACTTTGGGGTCACTTTTGGGGCACTTCCTGTGGTCCTAGAAGGACAAAATTGGACTCACTCGTTCGGTGGGTGGCCAGCTTTCAGGCAAGAGTGGTTGCAAGTCAATCGGGACTTGCATGGCTGAAAAGGCCTCAGTAAAGTGTATGAAAAGGCCGTCATTGACTTAACATTGGTGACCTTTTGAACTTTGGGGTCACTTTTGGGGCACTTCCTGTGGTCCGAGAAGGACAAAATTGAACTCACACGTTCGGTGGGACGCCAGCTATCAGGCAAAAGTGGTTGCAAGTCAATCGGGACTTGCATGGCTGAAAAGGCCTCAGTAAATTTGTTCCTCATACATTGGCCAACTTTTGAACTTTGGGGTCACTTTTGGGGCACTTCCTGTGGTCCTAGGATGACAACTTTGAACTCACATGTTCGGTGGGACGCCAGCTTTCAGGCAAAAGTGGTTGCAAGTCAATCGGGACTTGCATGGCTGAAAAGGCCTCAGTAAAGTTGATGAGAAGGCCGTCATTGACTTAACATTGGTGACCTTTTGAACTTTGGGGTCACTTTTGGGGCACTTCCTGTGGTCCTAGAAGGACAAAATTGGACTCACTCGTTCGGTGGGTGGCCAGCTTTCAGGCAAAAGTGGTTGCAAGTAAATCGGGACTTGCATGGCTGAAAAGGCCTCAGTAAAGTTGATGAGAAGGCCGTCATTGACTTAACATTGGTGACCTTTTGAACTTTGGGGTCACTTTTGGGGCACTTCCTGTGGTCCTAGAAGGACAAAATTGGACTCACTCGTTCGGTGGGTGGCCAGCTTTCAGGCAAGAGTGGTTGCAAGTCAATCGGGACTTGCATGGCTGAAAAGGCCTCAGTAAAGTGTATGAAAAGGCCGTCATTGACTTAACATTGGTGACCTTTTGAACTTTGGGGTCACTTTTGGGGCACTTCCTGTGGTCCGAGAAGGACAAAATTTAACTCACACGTTCGGTGCGACGCCAGCAATCAGGCAAAAGTGGTTGCAAGTCAATCGGGACTTGCATGGCTGAAAAGGCCTCAGTAAATTTGTTCCTCATACATTGGCCAACTTTTGAACTTTGGGGTCACTTTTGGGGCACTTCCTGTGGTCCTAGGATGACAACTTTGAACTCACATGTTCGGTGGGACGCCAGCTTTCAGGCAAAAGTGGTTGCAAGTCAATCGGGACTTGCATGGCTGAAAAGGCCTCAGTAAAGTTGATGAGAAGGCCGTCATTGACTTAACATTGGTGACCTTTTGAACTTTGGGGTCACTTTTGGGGCACTTCCTGTGGTCCTAGAAGGACAAAATTGGACTCACTCGTTCGGTGGGTGGCCAGCTTTCAGGCAAAAGTGGTTGCAAGTAAATCGGGACTTGCATGGCTGAAAAGGCCTCAGTAAAGTTGATGAGAAGGCCGTCATTGACTTAACATTGGTGACCTTTTGAACTTTGGGGTCACTTTTGGGGCACTTCCTGTGGTCCTAGAAGGACAAAATTGGACTCACTCGTTCGGTGGGTGGCCAGCTTTCAGGCAAGAGTGGTTGCAAGTCAATCGGGACTTGCATGGCTGAAAAGGCCTCAGTAAAGTGTATGAAAAGGCCGTCATTGACTTAACATTGGTGACCTTTTGAACTTTGGGGTCACTTTTGGGGCACTTCCTGTGGTCCGAGAAGGACAAAATTGAACTCACACGTTCGGTGGGACGCCAGCTATCAGGCAAACGTGGTTGCAAGTCAATCGGGACTTGCATGGCTGAAAAGGCCTCAGTAAATTTGTTCCTCATACATTGGCCAACTTTTGAACTTTGGGGTCACTTTTGGGGCACTTCCTGTGGTCCTAGGATGACAACTTTGAACTCACATGTTCGGTGGGACGCCAGCTTTCAGGCAAAAGTGGTTGCAAGTCAATCGGGACTTGCATGGCTGAAAAGGCCTCAGTAAAGTTGATGAGAAGGCCGTCATTGACTTAACATTGGTGACCTTTTGAACTTTGGGGTCACTTTTGGGGCACTTCCTGTGGTCCTAGAAGGACAAAATTGGACTCACTCGTTCGGTGGGTGGCCAGCTTTCAGGCAAAAGTGGTTGCAAGTAAATCGGGACTTGCATGGCTGAAAAGGCCTCAGTAAAGTTGATGAGAAGGCCGTCATTGACTTAACATTGGTGACCTTTTGAACTTTGGGGTCACTTTTGGGGCACTTCCTGTGGTCCTAGAAGGACAAAATTGGACTCACTCGTTCGGTGGGTGGCCAGCTTTCAGGCAAGGGTGGTTGCAAGTCAATCGGGACTTGCATGGCTGAAAAGGCCTCAGTAAAGTGTATGAAAAGGCCGTCATTGACTTAACATTGGTGACCTTTTGAACTTTGGGGTCACTTTTGGGGCACTTCCTGTGGTCCGAGAAGGACAAAATTGAACTCACACGTTCGGTGGGACGCCAGCTATCAGGCAAAAGTGGTTGCAAGTCAATCGGGACTTGCATGGCTGAAAAGGCCTCAGTAAATTTGTTCCTCATACATTGGCCAACTTTTGAACTTTGGGCTCACTTTTGGGGCACTTCCTGTGGTCCTAGGATGACAACTTTGAACTCACATGTTCGGTGGGACGCCAGCTTTCAGGCAAAAGTGGTTGCAAGTCAATCGGGACTTGCATGGCTGAAAAGGCCTCAGTAAAGTTGATGAGAAGGCCGTCATTGACTTAACATTGGTGACCTTTTGAACTTTGGGGTCACTTTTGGGGCACTTCCTGTGGTCCTAGAAGGACAAAATTGGACTCACTCGTTCGGTGGGTGGCCAGCTTTCAGGCAAGAGTGGTTGCAAGTCAATCGGGACTTGCATGGCTGAAAAGGCCTCAGTAAAGTGTATGAAAAGGCCGTCATTGACTTAACATTGGTGACCTTTTGAACTTTGGGGTCACTTTTGGGGCACTTCCTGTGGTCCGAGAAGGACAAAATTGAACTCACACGTTCGGTGGGACGCCAGCTATCAGGCAAAAGTGGTTGCAAGTCAATCGGGACTTGCATGTCTGAAAAGGCCTCAGTAAATTTGTTCCTCATACATTGGCCACCTTTTGAACTTTGGGGTCACTTTTGGGGCACTTCCTGTGGTCCTAGAATGACAAAATTGAACTCACATGGTCGGAGGGACGCCAGCTTTCAGGCAAAAGTGGTTGCAAGTCAATCGGGACTTGCATGGCTGAAAAGGCCTCAGTAAAGTTGATGAGAAGGCCGTCATTGACTTAACATTGGTGACCTTTTGAAGTTTGAGGTCACTTTTGGGGCACTTCCTGTGGTCCGAGAAGGACAAAATTGGACTCACTCGTTCGGTGGGTGGCCAGCTTTCAGGCAAAAGTGGTTGCAAGTAAATCGGGACTTGCATGGCTGAAAAGGCCTCAGTAAAGTTGATGAGAAGGCCGTCATTGACTTAACATTGGTGACCTTTTGAACTTTGGGGTCACTTTTGGGGCACTTCCTGTGGTCCTAGAAGGACAAAATTGGACTCACTCGTTCGGTGGGTGGCCAGCTTTCAGGCAAGAGTGGTTGCAAGTCAATCGGGACTTGCATGGCTGAAAAGGCCTCAGTAAAGTGTATGAAAAGGCCGTCATTGACTTAACATTGGTGACCTTTTGAACTTTGGGGTCACTTTTGGGGCACTTCCTGTGGTCCGAGAAGGACAAAATTGAACTCACACGTTCGGTGGGACGCCAGCTATCAGGCAAAAGTGGTTGCAAGTCAATCGGGACTTGCATGGCTGAAAAGGCCTCAGTAAATTTGTTCCTCATACATTGGCCAACTTTTGAACTTTGGGCTCACTTTTGGGGCACTTCCTGTGGTCCTAGGATGACAACTTTGAACTCACATGTTCGGTGGGACGCCAGCTTTCAGGCAAAAGTGGTTGCAAGTCAATCGGGACTTGCATGGCTGAAAAGGCCTCAGTAAAGTTGATGAGAAGGCCGTCATTGACTTAACATTGGTGACCTTTTGAACTTTGGGGTCACTTTTGGGGCACTTCCTGTGGTCCTAGAAGGACAAAATTGGACTCACTCGTTCGGTGGGTGGCCAGCTTTCAGGCAAGAGTGGTTGCAAGTCAATCGGGACTTGCATGGCTGAAAAGGCCTCAGTAAAGTGTATGAAAAGGCCGTCATTGACTTAACATTGGTGACCTTTTGAACTTTGGGGTCACTTTTGGGGCACTTCCTGTGGTCCGAGAAGGACAAAATTGAACTCACACGTTCGGTGGGACGCCAGCTATCAGGCAAAAGTGGTTGCAAGTCAATCGGGACTTGCATGTCTGAAAAGGCCTCAGTAAATTTGTTCCTCATACATTGGCCACCTTTTGAACTTTGGGGTCACTTTTGGGGCACTTCCTGTGGTCCTAGAATGACAAAATTGAACTCACATGGTCGGAGGGACGCCAGCTTTCAGGCAAAAGTGGTTGCAAGTCAATCGGGACTTGCATGGCTGAAAAGGCCTCAGTAAAGTTGATGAGAAGGCCGTCATTGACTTAACATTGGTGACCTTTTGAAGTTTGAGGTCACTTTTGGGGCACTTCCTGTGGTCCGAGAAGGACAAAATTGGACTCACTCGTTCGGTGGGTGGCCAGCTTTCAGGCAAAAGTGGTTTCAAGTAAATCGGGACTTGCATGGCTGAAAAGGCCTCAGTAAAGTTGATGAGAAGGCCGTCATTGACTTAACATTGGTGACCTTTTGAACTTTGGGGTCACTTTTGGGGCACTTCCTGTGGTCCTAGAAGGACAAAATTGGACTCACTCGTTCGGTGGGTGGCCAGCTTTCAGGCAAGAGTGGTTGCAAGTCAATCGGGACTTGCATGGCTGAAAAGGCCTCAGTAAAGTGTATGAAAAGGCCGTCATTGACTTAACATTGGTGACCTTTTGAACTTTGGGGTCACTTTTGGGGCACTTCCTGTGGTCCGAGAAGGACAAAATTTAACTCACACGTTTGGTGCGACGCCAGCAATCAGGCAAAAGTGGTTGCAAGTCAATCGGGACTTGCATGGCTGAAAAGGCCTCAGTAAATTTGTTCCTCATACATTGGCCAACTTTTGAACTTTGGGGTCACTTTTGGGGCACTTCCTGTGGTCCTAGGATGACAACTTTGAACTCACATGTTCGGTGGGACGCCAGCTTTCAGGCAAAAGTGGTTGCAAGTCAATCGGGACTTGCATGGCTGAAAAGGCCTCAGTAAAGTTGATGAGAAGGCCGTCATTGACTTAACATTGGTGACCTTTTGAACTTTGGGGTCACTTTTGGGGCACTTCCTGTGGTCCTAGAAGGACAAAATTGGACTCACTCGTTCGGTGGGTGGCCAGCTTTCAGGCAAAAGTGGTTGCAAGTAAATCGGGACTTGCATGGCTGAAAAGGCCTCAGTAAAGTTGATGAGAAGGCCGTCATTGACTTAACATTGGTGACCTTTTGAACTTTGGGGTCACTTTTGGGGCACTTCCTGTGGTCCTAGAAGGACAAAATTGGACTCACTCGTTCGGTGGGTGGCCAGCTTTCAGGCAAGAGTGGTTGCAAGTCAATCGGGACTTGCATGGCTGAAAAGGCCTCAGTAAAGTGTATGAAAAGGCCGTCATTGACTTAACATTGGTGACCTTTTGAACTTTGGGGTCACTTTTGGGGCACTTCCTGTGGTCCGAGAAGGACAAAATTGAACTCACACGTTCGGTGGGACGCCAGCTATCAGGCAAAAGTGGTTGCAAGTCAATCGGGACTTGCATGGCTGAAAAGGCCTCAGTAAATTTGTTCCTCATACATTGGCCAACTTTTGAACTTTGGGCTCACTTTTGGGGCACTTCCTGTGGTCCTAGGATGACAACTTTGAACTCACATGTTCGGTGGGACGCCAGCTTTCAGGCAAAAGTGGTTGCAAGTCAATCGGGACTTGCATGGCTGAAAAGGCCTCAGTAAAGTTGATGAGAAGGCCGTCATTGACTTAACATTGGTGACCTTTTGAACTTTGGGGTCACTTTTGGGGCACTTCCTGTGGTCCTAGAAGGACAAAATTGGACTCACTCGTTCGGTGGGTGGCCAGCTTTCAGGCAAGAGTGGTTGCAAGTCAATCGGGACTTGCATGGCTGAAAAGGCCTCAGTAAAGTGTATGAAAAGGCCGTCATTGACTTAACATTGGTGACCTTTTGAACTTTGGGGTCACTTTTGGGGCACTTCCTGTGGTCCGAGAAGGACAAAATTGAACTCACACGTTCGGTGGGACGCCAGCTATCAGGCAAAAGTGGTTGCAAGTCAATCGGGACTTGCATGTCTGAAAAGGCCTCAGTAAATTTGTTCCTCATACATTGGCCACCTTTTGAACTTTGGGGTCACTTTTGGGGCACTTCCTGTGGTCCTAGAATGACAAAATTGAACTCACATGGTCGGAGGGACGCCAGCTTTCAGGCAAAAGTGGTTGCAAGTCAATCGGGACTTGCATGGCTGAAAAGGCCTCAGTAAAGTTGATGAGAAGGCCGTCATTGACTTAACATTGGTGACCTTTTGAAGTTTGAGGTCACTTTTGGGGCACTTCCTGTGGTCCGAGAAGGACAAAATTGGACTCACTCGTTCGGTGGGTGGCCAGCTTTCAGGCAAAAGTGGTTTCAAGTAAATCGGGACTTGCATGGCTGAAAAGGCCTCAGTAAAGTTGATGAGAAGGCCGTCATTGACTTAACATTGGTGACCTTTTGAACTTTGGGGTCACTTTTGGGGCACTTCCTGTGGTCCTAGAAGGACAAAATTGGACTCACTCGTTCGGTGGGTGGCCAGCTTTCAGGCAAGAGTGGTTACAAGTCAATCGGGACTTGCATGGCTGAAAAGGCCTCAGTAAAGTTTATGAGAAGGCCGTCATTGACTTAACATTGGTGACCTTTTGAACTTTGGGGTCACTTTTGGGGCACTTCCTGTGGTCCGAGAAGGACAAAATTGAACTCACACGTTCGGTGGGACGCCAGCTATCAGGCAAAAGTGGTTGCAAGTCAATCGGGACTTGCATGGCTGAAAAGGCCTCAGTAAATTTGTTCCTCATACATTGGCCAACTTTTGAACTTTGGGGTCACTTTTGGGGCACTTCCTGTGGTCCTAGGATGACAACTTTGAACTCACATGTTCGGTGGGACGCCAGCTTTCAGGCAAAAGTGGTTGCAAGTCAATCGGGACTTGCATGGCTGAAAAGGCCTCAGTAAAGTTCATGAGAAGGCCGTCATTGACTTAACATTGGTGACCTTTTGAACTTTGGGGTCACTTTTGGGGCACTTCCTGTGGTCCTAGAAGGACAAAATTGGACTCACTCGTTCGGTGGGACGCCAGCTTTCAGGCAAAAGTGGTTGCAAGTCAATTGGGACTTGCATGGCTGAAAAGGCCTCAGTAAAGTTGATGAGAAGGCCGTCATTGACTTAACATTGGTGACCTTTTGAACTTTGGGGTCACTTTTGGGGCACTTCCTGTGGTCCGAGAAGGACAAAATTGAACTCACACGTTCGGTGGGACGCCAGCTATCAGGCAAAAGTGGTTGCAAGTCAATCGGGACTTGCATGGCTGAAAAGGCCTCAGTAAATTTGTTCCTCATACATTGGCCAACTTTTGAACTTTGGGCTCACTTTTGGGGCACTTCCTGTGGTCCTAGGATGACAACTTTGAACTCACATGTTCGGTGGGACGCCAGCTTTCAGGCAAAAGTGGTTGCAAGTCAATCGGGACTTGCATGGCTGAAAAGGCCTCAGTAAAGTTGATGAGAAGGCCGTCATTGACTTAACATTGGTGACCTTTTGAACTTTGGGGTCACTTTTGGGGCACTTCCTGTGGTCCTAGAAGGACAAAATTGGACTCACTCGTTCGGTGGGTGGCCAGCTTTCAGGCAAGAGTGGTTGCAAGTCAATCGGGACTTGCATGGCTGAAAAGGCCTCAGTAAAGTGTATGAAAAGGCCGTCATTGACTTAACATTGGTGACCTTTTGAACTTTGGGGTCACTTTTGGGGCACTTCCTGTGGTCCGAGAAGGACAAAATTGAACTCACACGTTCGGTGGGACGCCAGCTATCAGGCAAAAGTGGTTGCAAGTCAATCGGGACTTGCATGTCTGAAAAGGCCTCAGTAAATTTGTTCCTCATACATTGGCCACCTTTTGAACTTTGGGGTCACTTTTGGGGCACTTCCTGTGGTCCTAGAATGACAAAATTGAACTCACATGGTCGGAGGGACGCCAGCTTTCAGGCAAAAGTGGTTGCAAGTCAATCGGGACTTGCATGGCTGAAAAGGCCTCAGTAAAGTTGATGAGAAGGCCGTCATTGACTTAACATTGGTGACCTTTTGAAGTTTGAGGTCACTTTTGGGGCACTTCCTGTGGTCCGAGAAGGACAAAATTGGACTCACTCGTTCGGTGGGTGGCCAGCTTTCAGGCAAAAGTGGTTTCAAGTAAATCGGGACTTGCATGGCTGAAAAGGCCTCAGTAAAGTTGATGAGAAGGCCGTCATTGACTTAACATTGGTGACCTTTTGAACTTTGGGGTCACTTTTGGGGCACTTCCTGTGGTCCTAGAAGGACAAAATTGGACTCACTCGTTCGGTGGGTGGCCAGCTTTCAGGCAAGAGTGGTTACAAGTCAATCGGGACTTGCATGGCTGAAAAGGCCTCAGTAAAGTTTATGAGAAGGCCGTCATTGACTTAACATTGGTGACCTTTTGAACTTTGGGGTCACTTTTGGGGCACTTCCTGTGGTCCGAGAAGGACAAAATTGAACTCACACGTTCGGTGGGACGCCAGCTATCAGGCAAAAGTGGTTGCAAGTCAATCGGGACTTGCATGGCTGAAAAGGCCTCAGTAAATTTGTTCCTCATACATTGGCCAACTTTTGAACTTTGGGGTCACTTTTGGGGCACTTCCTGTGGTCCTAGGATGACAACTTTGAACTCACATGTTCGGTGGGACGCCAGCTTTCAGGCAAAAGTGGTTGCAAGTCAATCGGGACTTGCATGGCTGAAAAGGCCTCAGTAAAGTTCATGAGAAGGCCGTCATTGACTTAACATTGGTGACCTTTTGAACTTTGGGGTCACTTTTGGGGCACTTCCTGTGGTCCTAGAAGGACAAAATTGGACTCACTCGTTCGGTGGGACGCCAGCTTTCAGGCAAAAGTGGTTGCAAGTCAATTGGGACTTGCATGGCTGAAAAGGCCTCAGTAAAGTTGATGAGAAGGCCGTCATTGACTTAACATTGGTGACCTTTTGAACTTTGGGGTCACTTTTGGGGCACTTCCTGTGGTCCGAGAAGGACAAAATTGAACTCACACGTTCGGTGGGACGCCAGCTATCAGGCAAAAGTGGTTGCAAGTCAATCGGGACTTGCATGGCTGAAAAGGCCTCAGTAAAGTTGATGAGAAGGCCGTCATTGACTTAACATTGGTGACCTTTTGAACTTTGGGGTCACTTTTGGGGCACACAGCGTTTTGCCACATAAAACAGTGATTCCACCACAAAACAGCATTTTACCACATAAAATAGTGTTTCTCTTTCCAAACAGCGTTTTGCCACATAAAACAGTGATTCTGCCTCCAAACAACTTTTAGAGGCAAAAAACGCTGTTTCCAGCCAGAAACAGCGTTTTGCCACATAAAACAGTGAATCCACCTATAAACAGCATTTTGGCAGATAAAATACTGTTTCTCCATCCAAACAGCCTTTAACGGCAAAAAACGCTGTTTCCAGCCCAAAACAGCGTTTTGCCACATAAAACAGTGATTCCACCACAAAACAGCATTTTGCCACATAAAATAGTGTTTCTCTCTCCAAACAGCATTTTGCCACATAAAACAGTGTTTCTCTCTCCAAACAGCATTTTGCCACATAAAACAGTGATTCCACCTATAAACAGCATTTTGGCAGATAAAACACTGTTTCTCCATCCAAACAGCCTTGAAAGGCAAAAAATGCCGTTTCCAGCCCGAAACAGCATTTTGCCACATAAAATAGTGTTTCTCTCTCCAAACAGCATTTTGCCACATAAAACAGTGTTTCTCTCTCCAAACAGCATTTTGCCACATAAAACAGTCATTCCACCACAAAACAGCATTTTGCCACATAAAACAGTGTTTCTCTCTCCAAACAGCATTTTGCCACATAAAACAGTCATTCCACCCCAAAACAGCATTTTGCCACATAAAACAGTGATTCCACCACAAAACAGCATTTTGCCACATAAAACAGTGTTTCTCTCTCCAAACAGCATTTTGCCACATAAAACAGTGTTTCTCTCTCCAAACAGCATTTTGCCACATAAAACAGTCATTCCACCCCAAAACAGCATTTTGCCACATAAAACAGTCATTCCACCCCAAAACAGCATTTTGCCACATAAAACAGTCATTCCACCACAAAACAGCATTTTGCCACATAAAACAGTGTTTCTCTCTCCAAACAGCATTTTGCCACATAAAACAGTGTTTCTCTCTCCAAACAGCATTTGGCCACATAAAACAGTGATTCTGCCTCCAAACTGCTTTTAAACGCAAAAAACGCTGTTTCCAGCCAGAAACAGCATTTTGCCACATAAAACAGTCATTCCACCCCAAAACAGTATTTTGCCACATAAAACAGTGATTCCACCACAAAACAGCATTTTGCCACATAATACAGTGTGTCTCTCTCCAAACAGGATTTTGCCACATAAAACAGTGATTCCACCACAAAACAGCATTTTGCCACATTAAACAGTGTTTCTCTCTCCAAACAGCATTTTGCCACATAAAACAGTCATTCCACCACAAAACAGTATTTTGCCACATAAAACAGTGTTTCTCTCTCCAAACAGCATTTTGCCACATAAAACAGTGATTCCACCTATAAACAGCATTTTGGCAGATGAAACACTGTTTCTCCATCAAAACAGCCTTTAAAGGCAAAAAATGCCGTTTCCAGCCAGAAACAGCATTTTGCCACATAAAATAGTGTTTCTCTCTCCAAACAGCATTTTGCCACATAAAACAGTGTTTCTCTGTCCAAACAGCATTTTGCCACATAAAACAGTCATTTCACCCCAAAACAGCATTTTGCCACATAAAACAGTCATTCCACCACAAAACAGCATTTTGCCACATAAAACAGTGTTTCTCTCTCCAAACAGCATTTTGCCACATAAAACAGTGTTTCTCTCTCCAAACAGCATTTGGCCACATAAAACAGTGATTCTGCCTCCAAACTGCTTTTAAACGCAAAAAACGCTGTTTCCAGCCAGAAACAGCATTTTGCCACATAAAACAGTCATTCCACCCCAAAACAGTATTTTGCCACATAAAACAGTGATTCCACCACAAAACAGCATTTTGCCACATAATACAGTGTGTCTCTCTCCAAACAGGATTTTGCCACATAAAACAGTGATTCCACCACAAAACAGCATTTTGCCACATTAAACAGTGTTTCTCTCTCCAAACAGCATTTTGCCACATAAAACAGTCATTCCACCACAAAACAGTATTTTGCCACATAAAACAGTGTTTCTCTCTCCAAACAGCATTTTGCCACATAAAACAGTGATTCCACCTATAAACAGCATTTTGGCAGATGAAACACTGTTTCTCCATCAAAACAGCCTTTAAAGGCAAAAAATGCCGTTTCCAGCCATAAACAGCATTTTGCCACATAAAACAGTCATTCCACCCCAAAACAGCATTTTGCCACATAAAACAGTGATTCCACCACAAAACAGCATTTTGCCACATAAAACAGTGTTTCTGTCTCCAAACAGCATTTTGCCACATAAAACAGTGTTTCTCTCTCCAAACAGCATTTTGCCACATAAAACAGTCATTCCACCCCAAAACAGCATTTTGCCACATAAAACAGTGATTCCACCACAAAACAGCATTTTGCCACATAAAACAGTGTTTCTCTCTCCAAACAGCATTTTGCCACATAAAACAGTCATTCCACCCCAAAACAGCATTTTGCCACATAAAACAGTGTTTCTCTCTCCAAACAGCATTTTGCCACATAAAACAGTCATTCCACCCCAAAACAGCATTTTGCCACATAAAACAGTCATTCCACCCCAAAACAGCATTTTGCCACATAAAACAGTGATTCCACCACAAAACAGCATTTTGCCACATAAAACAGTGTTTCTCTCTCCAAACAGCATTTTGCCACATAAAACAGTGTTTCTCTCTCCAAACAGCATTTTGCCACATAAAACAGTCATTCCACCCCAAAACAGCATTTTGCCACATAAAACAGTCATTCCACCCCAAAACAGCATTTTGCCACATAAAACAGTCATTCCACCACAAAACAGCATTTTGCCACATAAAACAGTGTTTCTCTCTCCAAACAGCATTTTGCCACATAAAACAGTGTTTCTCTCTCCAAACAGCATTTGGCCACATAAAACAGTGATTCTGCCTCCAAACTGCTTTTAAACGCAAAAAACGCTGTTTCCAGCCAGAAACAGCATTTTGCCACATAAAACAGTCATTCCACCCCAAAACAGTATTTTGCCACATAAAACAGTGATTCCACCACAAAACAGCATTTTGCCACATAATACAGTGTGTCTCTCTCCAAACAGGATTTTGCCACATAAAACAGTGATTCCACCACAAAACAGCATTTTGCCACATTAAACAGTGTTTCTCTCTCCAAACAGCATTTTGCCACATAAAACAGTCATTCCACCACAAAACAGTATTTTGCCACATAAAACAGTGTTTCTCTCTCCAAACAGCATTTTGCCACATAAAACAGTGATTCCACCTATAAACAGCATTTTGGCAGATGAAACACTGTTTCTCCATCAAAACAGCCTTTAAAGGCAAAAAATGCCGTTTCCAGCCAGAAACAGCATTTTGCCACATAAAATAGTGTTTCTCTCTCCAAACAGCATTTTGCCACATAAAACAGTGTTTCTCTGTCCAAACAGCATTTTGCCACATAAAACAGTCATTTCACCCCAAAACAGCATTTTGCCACATAAAACAGTCATTCCACCACAAAACAGCATTTTGCCACATAAAACAGTGATTCTCTCTCCAAACAGCATTTTGCCACATAAAACAGTGTTTCTCTCTCCAAACAGCATTTGGCCACATAAAACAGTGATTCTGCCTCCAAACTGCTTTTAAACGCAAAAAACGCTGTTTCCAGCCAGAAACAGCATTTTGCCACATAAAACAGTCATTCCACCCCAAAACAGTATTTTGCCACATAAAACAGTGATTCCACCACAAAACAGCATTTTGCCACATAATACAGTGTGTCTCTCTCCAAACAGGATTTTGCCACATAAAACAGTGATTCCACCACAAAACAGCATTTTGCCACATTAAACAGTGTTTCTCTCTCCAAACAGCATTTTGCCACATAAAACAGTCATTCCACCACAAAACAGTATTTTGCCACATAAAACAGTGTTTCTCTCTCCAAACAGCATTTTGCCACATAAAACAGTGATTCCACCACAAAACAGCATTTTGCCACATAAAACAGTGTTTCTCTCTCCAAACAGCATTTTGCCACATAAAACAGTCATTCCACCCCAAAACAGCATTTTGCCACATAAAACAGTGTTTCTCTCTCCAAACAGCATTTTGCCACATAAAACAGTCATTCCACCCCAAAACAGCATTTTGCCACATAAAACAGTCATTCCACCCCAAAACAGCATTTTGCCACATAAAACAGTGATTCCACCACAAAACAGCATTTTGCCACATAAAACAGTGTTTCTCTCTCCAAACAGCATTTTGCCACATAAAACAGTGTTTCTCTCTCCAAACAGCATTTTGCCACATAAAACAGTCATTCCACCCCAAAACAGCATTTTGCCACATAAAACAGTCATTCCACCCCAAAACAGCATTTTGCCACATAAAACAGTCATTCCACCACAAAACAGCATTTTGCCACATAAAACAGTGTTTCTCTCTCCAAACAGCATTTTGCCACATAAAACAGTGTTTCTCTCTCCAAACAGCATTTGGCCACATAAAACAGTGATTCTGCCTCCAAACTGCTTTTAAACGCAAAAAACGCTGTTTCCAGCCAGAAACAGCATTTTGCCACATAAAACAGTCATTCCACCCCAAAACAGGATTTTGCCACATAAAACAGTGATTCCACCACAAAACAGCATTTTGCCACATTAAACAGTGTTTCTCTCTCCAAACAGCATTTTGCCACATAAAACAGTCATTCCACCACAAAACAGTATTTTGCCACATAAAACAGTGTTTCTCTCTCCAAACAGCATTTTGCCACATAAAACAGTGATTCCACCTATAAACAGCATTTTGGCAGATGAAACACTGTTTCTCCATCAAAACAGCCTTTAAAGGCAAAAAATGCCGTTTCCAGCCATAAACAGCATTTTGCCACATAAAACAGTCATTCCACCCCAAAACAGCATTTTGCCACATAAAACAGTGATTCCACCACAAAACAGCATTTTGCCACATAAAACAGTGTTTCTCTCTCCAAACAGCATTTTGCCACATAAAACAGTGTTTCTCTCTCCAAACAGCATTTTGCCACATAAAACAGTCATTCCACCCCAAAACAGCATTTTGCCACATAAAACAGTGATTCCACCACAAAACAGCATTTTGCCACATAAAACAGTGTTTCTCTCTCCAAACAGCATTTTGCCACATAAAACAGTCATTCCACCCCAAAACAGCATTTTGCCACATGAAACAGTGTTTCTCTCTCCAAACAGCATTTTGCCACATAAAACAGTCATTCCACCCCAAAACAGCATTTTGCCACATAAAACAGTCATTCCACCCCAAAACAGCATTTTGCCACATAAAACAGTGATTCCACCACAAAACAGCATTTTGCCACATAAAACAGTGTTTCTCTCTCCAAACAGCATTTTGCCACATAAAACAGTGTTTCTCTCTCCAAACAGCATTTTGCCACATAAAACAGTCATTCCACCCCAAAACAGCATTTTGCCACATAAAACAGTCATTCCACCCCAAAACAGCATTTTGCCACATAAAACAGTCATTCCACCACAAAACAGCATTTTGCCACATAAAACAGTGTTTCTCTCTCCAAACAGCATTTTGCCACATAAAACAGTGTTTCTCTCTCCAAACAGCATTTGGCCACATAAAACAGTGATTCTGCCTCCAAACTGCTTTTAAACGCAAAAAACGCTGTTTCCAGCCAGAAACAGCATTTTGCCACATAAAACAGTCATTCCACCCCAAAACAGGATTTTGCCACATAAAACAGTGATTCCACCACAAAACAGCATTTTGCCACATTAAACAGTGTTTCTCTCTCCAAACAGCATTTTGCCACATAAAACAGTCATTCCACCACAAAACAGTATTTTGCCACATAAAACAGTGTTTCTCTCTCCAAACAGCATTTTGCCACATAAAACAGTGATTCCACCTATAAACAGCATTTTGGCAGATGAAACACTGTTTCTCCATCAAAACAGCCTTTAAAGGCAAAAAATGCCGTTTCCAGCCATAAACAGCATTTTGCCACATAAAACAGTCATTCCACCCCAAAACAGCATTTTGCCACATAAAACAGTGATTCCACCACAAAACAGCATTTTGCCACATAAAACAGTGTTTCTCTCTCCAAACAGCATTTTGCCACATAAAACAGTGTTTCTCTCTCCAAACAGCATTTTGCCACATAAAACAGTCATTCCACCACAAAACAGTATTTTGCCACATAAAACAGTGTTTCTCTCTCCAAACAGCATTTTGCCACATAAAACAGTGATTCCACCTATAAACAGCATTTTGGCAGATGAAACACTGTTTCTCCATCAAAACAGCCTTTAAAGGCAAAAAATGCCGTTTCCAGCCATAAACAGCATTTTGCCACATAAAACAGTCATTCCACCCCAAAACAGCATTTTGCCACATAAAACAGTGATTCCACCACAAAACAGCATTTTGCCACATAAAACAGTGTTTCTGTCTCCAAACAGCATTTTGCCACATAAAACAGTGTTTCTCTCTCCAAACAGCATTTTGCCACATAAAACAGTCATTCCACCCCAAAACAGCATTTTGCCACATAAAACAGTGATTCCACCACAAAACAGCATTTTGCCACATAAAACAGTGTTTCTCTCTCCAAACAGCATTTTGCCACATAAAACAGTCATTCCACCCCAAAACAGCATTTTGCCACATAAAACAGTGTTTCTCTCTCCAAACAGCATTTTGCCACATAAAACAGTCATTCCACCCCAAAACAGCATTTTGCCACATAAAACAGTCATTCCACCCCAAAACAGCATTTTGCCACATAAAACAGTGATTCCACCACAAAACAGCATTTTGCCACATAAAACAGTGTTTCTCTCTCCAAACAGCATTTTGCCACATAAAACAGTGTTTCTCTCTCCAAACAGCATTTTGCCACATAAAACAGTCATTCCACCCCAAAACAGCATTTTGCCACATAAAACAGTCATTCCACCCCAAAACAGCATTTTGCCACATAAAACAGTCATTCCA
Source organism: Centroberyx gerrardi (assembly GCF_048128805.1). Classification (NCBI taxonomy): domain Eukaryota; kingdom Metazoa; phylum Chordata; class Actinopteri; order Beryciformes; family Berycidae; genus Centroberyx; species Centroberyx gerrardi. The sequence continues at coordinate 130,931 of NW_027605187.1, forward strand.
CCACAAAACAGCATTTTGCCACATAAAACAGTGTTTCTCTCTCCAAACAGCATTTTGCCACATAAAACAGTGTTTCTCTCTCCAAACAGCATTTGGCCACATAAAACAGTGATTCTGCCTCCAAACTGCTTTTAAACGCAAAAAACGCTGTTTCCAGCCAGAAACAGCATTTTGCCACATAAAACAGTCATTCCACCCCAAAACAGTATTTTGCCACATAAAACAGTGATTCCACCACAAAACAGCATTTTGCCACATAATACAGTGTGTCTCTCTCCAAACAGGATTTTGCCACATAAAACAGTGATTCCACCACAAAACAGCATTTTGCCACATTAAACAGTGTTTCTCTCTCCAAACAGCATTTTGCCACATAAAACAGTCATTCCACCACAAAACAGTATTTTGCCACATAAAACAGTGTTTCTCTCTCCAAACAGCATTTTGCCACATAAAACAGTGATTCCACCTATAAACAGCATTTTGGCAGATGAAACACTGTTTCTCCATCAAAACAGCCTTTAAAGGCAAAAAATGCCGTTTCCAGCCAGAAACAGCATTTTGCCACATAAAATAGTGTTTCTCTCTCCAAACAGCATTTTGCCACATAAAACAGTGTTTCTCTGTCCAAACAGCATTTTGCCACATAAAACAGTCATTTCACCCCAAAACAGCATTTTGCCACATAAAACAGTCATTCCACCACAAAACAGCATTTTGCCACATAAAACAGTGATTCTCTCTCCAAACAGCATTTTGCCACATAAAACAGTGTTTCTCTCTCCAAACAGCATTTGGCCACATAAAACAGTGATTCTGCCTCCAAACTGCTTTTAAACGCAAAAAACGCTGTTTCCAGCCAGAAACAGCATTTTGCCACATAAAACAGTCATTCCACCCCAAAACAGTATTTTGCCACATAAAACAGTGATTCCACCACAAAACAGCATTTTGCCACATAATACAGTGTGTCTCTCTCCAAACAGGATTTTGCCACATAAAACAGTGATTCCACCACAAAACAGCATTTTGCCACATTAAACAGTGTTTCTCTCTCCAAACAGCATTTTGCCACATAAAACAGTCATTCCACCACAAAACAGTATTTTGCCACATAAAACAGTGTTTCTCTCTCCAAACAGCATTTTGCCACATAAAACAGTGATTCCACCACAAAACAGCATTTTGCCACATAAAACAGTGTTTCTCTCTCCAAACAGCATTTTGCCACATAAAACAGTCATTCCACCCCAAAACAGCATTTTGCCACATAAAACAGTGTTTCTCTCTCCAAACAGCATTTTGCCACATAAAACAGTCATTCCACCCCAAAACAGCATTTTGCCACATAAAACAGTCATTCCACCCCAAAACAGCATTTTGCCACATAAAACAGTGATTCCACCACAAAACAGCATTTTGCCACATAAAACAGTGTTTCTCTCTCCAAACAGCATTTTGCCACATAAAACAGTGTTTCTCTCTCCAAACAGCATTTTGCCACATAAAACAGTCATTCCACCCCAAAACAGCATTTTGCCACATAAAACAGTCATTCCACCCCAAAACAGCATTTTGCCACATAAAACAGTCATTCCACCACAAAACAGCATTTTGCCACATAAAACAGTGTTTCTCTCTCCAAACAGCATTTTGCCACATAAAACAGTGTTTCTCTCTCCAAACAGCATTTGGCCACATAAAACAGTGATTCTGCCTCCAAACTGCTTTTAAACGCAAAAAACGCTGTTTCCAGCCAGAAACAGCATTTTGCCACATAAAACAGTCATTCCACCCCAAAACAGGATTTTGCCACATAAAACAGTGATTCCACCACAAAACAGCATTTTGCCACATTAAACAGTGTTTCTCTCTCCAAACAGCATTTTGCCACATAAAACAGTCATTCCACCACAAAACAGTATTTTGCCACATAAAACAGTGTTTCTCTCTCCAAACAGCATTTTGCCACATAAAACAGTGATTCCACCTATAAACAGCATTTTGGCAGATGAAACACTGTTTCTCCATCAAAACAGCCTTTAAAGGCAAAAAATGCCGTTTCCAGCCATAAACAGCATTTTGCCACATAAAACAGTCATTCCACCCCAAAACAGCATTTTGCCACATAAAACAGTGATTCCACCACAAAACAGCATTTTGCCACATAAAACAGTGTTTCTCTCTCCAAACAGCATTTTGCCACATAAAACAGTGTTTCTCTCTCCAAACAGCATTTTGCCACATAAAACAGTCATTCCACCCCAAAACAGCATTTTGCCACATAAAACAGTGATTCCACCACAAAACAGCATTTTGCCACATAAAACAGTGTTTCTCTCTCCAAACAGCATTTTGCCACATAAAACAGTCATTCCACCCCAAAACAGCATTTTGCCACATGAAACAGTGTTTCTCTCTCCAAACAGCATTTTGCCACATAAAACAGTCATTCCACCCCAAAACAGCATTTTGCCACATAAAACAGTCATTCCACCCCAAAACAGCATTTTGCCACATAAAACAGTGATTCCACCACAAAACAGCATTTTGCCACATAAAACAGTGTTTCTCTCTCCAAACAGCATTTTGCCACATAAAACAGTGTTTCTCTCTCCAAACAGCATTTTGCCACATAAAACAGTCATTCCACCCCAAAACAGCATTTTGCCACATAAAACAGTCATTCCACCCCAAAACAGCATTTTGCCACATAAAACAGTCATTCCACCACAAAACAGCATTTTGCCACATAAAACAGTGTTTCTCTCTCCAAACAGCATTTTGCCACATAAAACAGTGTTTCTCTCTCCAAACAGCATTTGGCCACATAAAACAGTGATTCTGCCTCCAAACTGCTTTTAAACGCAAAAAACGCTGTTTCCAGCCAGAAACAGCATTTTGCCACATAAAACAGTCATTCCACCCCAAAACAGGATTTTGCCACATAAAACAGTGATTCCACCACAAAACAGCATTTTGCCACATTAAACAGTGTTTCTCTCTCCAAACAGCATTTTGCCACATAAAACAGTCATTCCACCACAAAACAGTATTTTGCCACATAAAACAGTGTTTCTCTCTCCAAACAGCATTTTGCCACATAAAACAGTGATTCCACCTATAAACAGCATTTTGGCAGATGAAACACTGTTTCTCCATCAAAACAGCCTTTAAAGGCAAAAAATGCCGTTTCCAGCCATAAACAGCATTTTGCCACATAAAACAGTCATTCCACCCCAAAACAGCATTTTGCCACATAAAACAGTGATTCCACCACAAAACAGCATTTTGCCACATAAAACAGTGTTTCTCTCTCCAAACAGCATTTTGCCACATAAAACAGTGTTTCTCTCTCCAAACAGCATTTTGCCACATAAAACAGTCATTCCACCCCAAAACAGCATTTTGCCACATAAAACAGTGATTCCACCACAAAACAGCATTTTGCCACATAAAACAGTGTTTCTCTCTCCAAACAGCATTTTGCCACATAAAACAGTCATTCCACCCCAAAACAGCATTTTGCCACATAAAACAGTGTTTCTCTCTCCAAACAGCATTTTGCCACATAAAACAGTCATTCCACCCCAAAACAGCATTTTGCCACATAAAACAGTCATTCCACCCCAAAACAGCATTTTGCCACATAAAACAGTGATTCCACCACAAAACAGCATTTTGCCACATAAAACAGTGTTTCTCTCTCCAAACAGCATTTTGCCACATAAAACAGTGTTTCTCTCTCCAAACAGCATTTTGCCACATAAAACAGTCATTCCACCCCAAAACAGCATTTTGCCACATAAAACAGTGATTCCACCATAAAACAGCATTTTGCCACATAAAACAGTGTTTCTCTCTCCAAACAGCATTTTGCCACATAAAACAATCATTCCACCCCAAAACAGCATTTTGCCACATAAAACAGTGTTTCTCTCTCCAAACAGCATTTTGCCACATAAAACAGTCATTCCACCCCAAAACAGCATTTTGCCACATAAAACAGTCATTCCACCACAAAACAGCATTTTGCCACATAAAACAGTGTTTCTCTCTCCAAACAGCATTTTGCCACATAAAACAGTGTTTCTCTCTCCAAACAGCATTTGGCCACATAAAACAGTGATTCTGCCTCCAAACTGCTTTTAAACGCAAAAAACGCTGTTTCCAGCCAGAAACAGCATTTTGCCACATAAAACAGTCATTCCACCCCAAAACAGTATTTTGCCACATAAAACAGTGATTCCACCACAAAACAGCATTTTGCCACATAATACAGTGTGTCTCTCTCCAAACAGGATTTTGCCACATAAAACAGTGATTCCACCACAAAACAGCATTTTGCCACATTAAACAGTGTTTCTCTCTCCAAACAGCATTTTGCCACATAAAACAGTCATTCCACCACAAAACAGTATTTTGCCACATAAAACAGTGTTTCTCTCTCCAAACAGCATTTTGCCACATAAAACAGTGATTCCACCTATAAACAGCATTTTGGCAGATGAAACACTGTTTCTCCATCAAAACAGCCTTTAAAGGCAAAAAATGCCGTTTCCAGCCAGAAACAGCATTTTGCCACATAAAATAGTGTTTCTCTCTCCAAACAGCATTTTGCCACATAAAACAGTGTTTCTCTGTCCAAACAGCATTTTGCCACATAAAACAGTCATTTCACCCCAAAACAGCATTTTGCCACATAAAACAGTCATTCCACCACAAAACAGCATTTTGCCACATAAAACAGTGTTTCTCTCTCCAAACAGCATTTTGCCACATAAAACAGTGTTTCTCTCTCCAAACAGCATTTGGCCACATAAAACAGTGATTCTGCCTCCAAACTGCTTTTAAACGCAAAAAACGCTGTTTCCAGCCAGAAACAGCATTTTGCCACATAAAACAGTCATTCCACCCCAAAACAGTATTTTGCCACATAAAACAGTGATTCCACCACAAAACAGCATTTTGCCACATAATACAGTGTGTCTCTCTCCAAACAGGATTTTGCCACATAAAACAGTGATTCCACCACAAAACAGCATTTTGCCACATTAAACAGTGTTTCTCTCTCCAAACAGCATTTTGCCACATAAAACAGTCATTCCACCACAAAACAGTATTTTGCCACATAAAACAGTGTTTCTCTCTCCAAACAGCATTTTGCCACATAAAACAGTGATTCCACCTATAAACAGCATTTTGGCAGATGAAACACTGTTTCTCCATCAAAACAGCCTTTAAAGGCAAAAAATGCCGTTTCCAGCCATAAACAGCATTTTGCCACATAAAACAGTCATTCCACCCCAAAACAGCATTTTGCCACATAAAACAGTGATTCCACCACAAAACAGCATTTTGCCACATAAAACAGTGTTTCTGTCTCCAAACAGCATTTTGCCACATAAAACAGTGTTTCTCTCTCCAAACAGCATTTTGCCACATAAAACAGTCATTCCACCCCAAAACAGCATTTTGCCACATAAAACAGTGATTCCACCACAAAACAGCATTTTGCCACATAAAACAGTGTTTCTCTCTCCAAACAGCATTTTGCCACATAAAACAGTCATTCCACCCCAAAACAGCATTTTGCCACATAAAACAGTCATTCCACCCCAAAACAGCATTTTGCCACATAAAACAGTGATTCCACCACAAAACAGCATTTTGCCACATAAAACAGTGTTTCTCTCTCCAAACAGCATTTTGCCACATAAAACAATCATTCCACCCCAAAACAGCATTTTGCCACATAAAACAGTGTTTCTCTCTCCAAACAGCATTTTGCCACATAAAACAGTCATTCCACCCCAAAACAGCATTTTGCCACATAAAACAGTCATTCCACCACAAAACAGCATTTTGCCACATAAAACAGTGTTTCTCTCTCCAAACAGCATTTTGCCACATAAAACAGTGTTTCTCTCTCCAAACAGCATTTGGCCACATAAAACAGTGATTCTGCCTCCAAACTGCTTTTAAACGCAAAAAACGCTGTTTCCAGCCAGAAACAGCATTTTGCCACATAAAACAGTCATTCCACCCCAAAACAGTATTTTGCCACATAAAACAGTGATTCCACCACAAAACAGCATTTTGCCACATAATACAGTGTGTCTCTCTCCAAACAGGATTTTGCCACATAAAACAGTGATTCCACCACAAAACAGCATTTTGCCACATTAAACAGTGTTTCTCTCTCCAAACAGCATTTTGCCACATAAAACAGTCATTCCACCACAAAACAGTATTTTGCCACATAAAACAGTGTTTCTCTCTCCAAACAGCATTTTGCCACATAAAACAGTGATTCCACCTATAAACAGCATTTTGGCAGATGAAACACTGTTTCTCCATCAAAACAGCCTTTAAAGGCAAAAAATGCCGTTTCCAGCCATAAACAGCATTTTGCCACATAAAACAGTCATTCCACCCCAAAACAGCATTTTGCCACATAAAACAGTGATTCCACCACAAAACAGCATTTTGCCACATAAAACAGTGTTTCTGTCTCCAAACAGCATTTTGCCACATAAAACAGTGTTTCTCTCTCCAAACAGCATTTTGCCACATAAAACAGTCATTCCACCCCAAAACAGCATTTTGCCACATAAAACAGTGATTCCACCACAAAACAGCATTTTGCCACATAAAACAGTGTTTCTCTCTCCAAACAGCATTTTGCCACATAAAACAGTCATTCCACCCCAAAACAGCATTTTGCCACATAAAACAGTCATTCCACCCCAAAACAGCATTTTGCCACATAAAACAGTGATTCCACCACAAAACAGCATTTTGCCACATAAAACAGTGTTTCTCTCTCCAAACAGCATTTTGCCACATAAAACAATCATTCCACCCCAAAACAGCATTTTGCCACATAAAACAGTGTTTCTCTCTCCAAACAGCATTTTGCCACATAAAACAGTCATTCCACCCCAAAACAGCATTTTGCCACATAAAACAGTCATTCCACCACAAAACAGCATTTTGCCACATAAAACAGTGTTTCTCTCTCCAAACAGCATTTTGCCACATAAAACAGTGTTTCTCTCTCCAAACAGCATTTGGCCACATAAAACAGTGATTCTGCCTCCAAACTGCTTTTAAACGCAAAAAACGCTGTTTCCAGCCAGAAACAGCATTTTGCCACATAAAACAGTCATTCCACCCCAAAACAGTATTTTGCCACATAAAACAGTGATTCCACCACAAAACAGCATTTTGCCACATAATACAGTGTGTCTCTCTCCAAACAGGATTTTGCCACATAAAACAGTGATTCCACCACAAAACAGCATTTTGCCACATTAAACAGTGTTTCTCTCTCCAAACAGCATTTTGCCACATAAAACAGTCATTCCACCACAAAACAGTATTTTGCCACATAAAACAGTGTTTCTCTCTCCAAACAGCATTTTGCCACATAAAACAGTGATTCCACCTATAAACAGCATTTTGGCAGATGAAACACTGTTTCTCCATCAAAACAGCCTTTAAAGGCAAAAAATGCCGTTTCCAGCCATAAACAGCATTTTGCCACATAAAACAGTCATTCCACCCCAAAACAGCATTTTGCCACATAAAACAGTGAATCCACCCCAAAACAGCATTTTGCCACATAAAACAGTGATTCCACCACAAAACAGCATTTTGCCACATAAAATAGTGTTTCTCTCTCCAAATAGCATTTTGCCACATAAAACAGTGTTTCTCTCTCCAAACAGCATTTTGCCACATAAAACAGTGATTCCACCTATAAACAGCATTTTGGCAGATAAAACACTGTTTCTCCATCCAAACAGTCTTTAACGGCAAAAAACGCTGTTTCCAGCCTAAAACAGTGTTTTGCCACATAAAACAGTGATTCTGACCTCTAAACAACCTTTAGAGGCAAAAAACGCTGTTTCCAGCCAGAAACAGCATTTTGCCACATAAAACAGTGAATCCACCTATAAACAGCATTTTGGCAGATAAAACACTGTTTCTCCATCCAAACAGCCTTTAACGGCAAAAAACGCTGTTTCTAGCCCAAAACAGCGTTTTGCCACATAAAACAGTGATTCCACCACAAAACAGCATTTTGCCACATAAAATAGTGTTTCTCTCTCCAAACAGCATTTTGCCACATAAAACAGTGATTCCACCTATAAACAGCATTTTGGCAGATAAAACACTGTTTCTCCATCCAAACAGCCTTTAACGGCAAAAAACGCTGTTTCCAGCCTAAAACAGTGTTTTGCCACATAAAACAGTGATTCTGACCTCTAAACAACCTTTAGAGGCAAAAAACGCTGTTTCCAGCCAGAAACAGCATTTTGCCACATAAAACAGTGAAACCACCTATAAACAGCATTTTGGCAGATAAAACACTGTTTCTCCATCCAAACAGCCTTTAACGGCAAAAAACGCTGTTTCCAGCCTAAAACAGTGTTTTGCCACATAAAACAGTGATTCTGACCTCTAAACAACCTTTAGTGGCAAAAAACGCTGTTTGCAGCCAGAAACAGCATTTTGCCACATAAAACAGTGATTCCACCTATAAACAGCATTTTGGCAGATAAAACACTGTTTCTCCATCCAAACAGCCTTTAACGGCAAAAAACGCTGTTTCTAGCCCAAAACAGCGTTTTGCCACATAAAACAGTGATTCCACCACAAAACAGCATTTTGCCACATAAAATAGTGTTTCTCTCTCCAAACAGCATTTTGCCACATAAAACAGTGTTTCTCTCTCCAAACAGCATTTTGCCACATAAAACAGTGATTCCACCTATAAACAGCATTTTGGCAGATAAAACACTGTTTCTCCATCCAAACAGCCTTTAACGGCAAAAAACGCTGTTTCTAGCCCAAAACAGCGTTTTGCCACATAAAACAGTGATTCCACCACAAAACAGCATTTTGCCACATAAAATAGTGTTTCTCACTCCAAACAGCATTTTGCCACATAAAACAGTGAATCCACCTATAAACAGCATTTTGGCAGATAAAACACTGTTTCTCCATCCAAACAGCCTTTAACGGCAAAAAACGCTGTTTCCAGCCTAAAACAGTGTTTTGCCACATAAAACAGTGATTCTGACCTCTAAACAACCTTTAGAGGCAAAAAACGCTGTTTGCAGCCAGAAACAGCATTTTGCCACATAAAACAGTGAATTCACCTATAAACAGCATTTTGGCAGATAAAACACTGTTTCTCCATCCAAACAGCCTTTAACGGCAAAAAACGCTGTTTCTAGCCCAAAACAGCGTTTTGCCACATAAAACAGTGATTCCACCACAAAACAGCATTTTGCCACATAAAACAGTGTTTCTCTCTCCAAACAGCATTTTGCCACATAAAACAGTGATTCCACCTATAAACAGCATTTTGGCAGATAAAACACTGTTTCTCCATCCAAACAGCCTTTAACGGCAAAAAACGCTGTTTCCAGCCTAAAACAGTGTTTTCCCACATAAAACAGTGATTTGACCTCTAAACAACCTTTAGAGGCAAAAAACGCTGTTTCCAGCCAGAAACAGCATTTTGCCACATAAAACAGTGAATCCACCTATAAACAGCATTTTGGCAGATAAAACACTGTTTCTCCATCCAAACAGCCTTTAACGGCAAAAAACGCTGTTTCCAGCCTAAAACAGTGTTTTGCCACATAAAACAGTGATTCTGACCTCTAAACAACCTTTAGAGGTAAAAAACGCTGTTTGCAGCCAGAAACAGCATTTTGCCACATAAAACAGTGAATCCACCTATAAACAGCATTTTGGCAGATAAAACACTGTTTCTCCATCCAAACAGCCTTTAACGGCAAAAAACGCTGTTTCTAGCCCAAAACAGCGTTTTGCCACATAAAACAGTGATTCCACCACAAAATAGCATTTTGCCACATAAAACAGTGTTTCTCTCTCCAAACAGCATTTTGCCACATAAAACAGTGATTCCACCTATAAACAGCATTTTGGCAGATAAAACACTGTTTCTCCATCCAAACAGCCTTTAACGGCAAAAAACGCTGTTTCCAGCCTAAAACAGTTTTTTCCCACATAAAACAGTGATTCTGACCTCTAAACAACCTTTAGAGGCAAAAAACGCTGTTTCCAGCCAGAAACAGCATTTTGCCACATAAAACAGTGAATCCACCTATAAACAGCATTTTGGCAGATAAAACACTGTTTCTCCATCCAAACAGCCTTTAACGGCAAAAAACGCTGTTTCCAGCCTAAAACAGTGTTTTGCCACATAAAACAGTGATTCTGACCTCTAAACAACCTTTAGAGGCAAAAAACGCAGTTTGCAGCCAGAAACAGCATTTTGCCACATAAAACAGTGAATCCACTTATAAACAGCATTTTGGCAGATAAAACACTGTTTCTCCATCCAAACAGCCTTTAACGGCAAAAAACGCTGTTTCTAGCCCAAAACAGCGTTTTGCCACATAAAACAGTGATTCCACCACAAAACAGCATTTTGCCACATAAAATAGTGTTTCTCTCTCCAAACAGCATTTTGCCACATAAAACAGTGATTCCACCTATAAACAGCATTTTGGCAGATAAAACACTGTTTCTCCATCCAAACAGCCTTTAAAGACAAAAAACGCTGTTTCCAGCCAGAAAGAGCATTTTGCCACATAAAACAGTGATTCCACCTATAAACAGCATTTTGGCAGATAAAACACTGTTTCTCCATCCAAACAGCCTTTAAAGGCAAAAAACACTGTTTCCAGCCAGAAACAGCATTTTGCCACATAAAACAGTGATTCCACCTATAAAAAGCATTTTGGCAGATAAAACACTGTTTCTCCATCCAAACTGCAATTAAAGTGGGACATTGCATGGCTGAAAAGGCCTCAGTAAAGTTGATGAGAAGGCCGTCATTGACTTAACATTGGTGACCTTTTGAACTTTGGGGTCACTTTTGGGGCACTTCCTGTGGTCCTAGGATGACAACTTTGAACTCACATGTTCGGTGGGACGCCAGCTTTCAGGCAAAAGTGGTTGCAAGTCAATCGGGACTTGCATGGCTGAAAAGGCCTCAGTAAAGTTGATGAGAAGGCCGTCATTGACTTAACATTGGTGACCTTTTGAACTTTGGGGTCACTTTTGGGGAACTTCCTGTGGTCCGAGAAGGACAAAATTGAACTCACACGTTCGGTGGGACGCCAGCTATCAGGCAAAAGTGGTTGCAAGTCAATCGGGACTTGCATGTCTGAAAAGGCCTCAGTAAATTTGTTCCTCATACATTGGCCACCTTTTGAACTTTGGGGTCACTTTTGGGGCACTTCCTGTGGTCCTAGAATGACAAAATTGAACTCACATGGTCGGTGGGACGCCAGCTTTCAGGCAAAAGTGGTTGCAAGTCAATCGGGACTTGCATGGCTGAAAAGGCCTCAGTAAAGTTGATGAGAAGGCCGTCATTGACTTAACATTGGTGACCTTTTGAAGTTTGAGGTCACTTTTGGGGCACTTCCTGTGGTCTTAGAATGACAACATTGAACTCACATGTTCGGTGGGACGCCAGCTTTCAGGCAAAAGTGGTTGCAAGTCAATCGGGACTTGCATGGCTGAAAAGGCCTCAGTAAAGTTCATGAGAAGGCCGTCATTGACTTAACATTGGTGACCTTTTGAACTTTGGGGTCACTTTTGGGGCACTTCCTGTGGTCCTAGAAGGACAAAATTGGACTCACTCGTTCGGTGGGTGGCCAGCTTTCAGGCAAAAGTGGTTTCAAGTAAATCGGGACTTGCATGGCTGAAAAGGCCTCAGTAAAGTTGATGAGAAGGCCGTCATTGACTTAACATTGGTGACCTTTTGAACTTTGGGGTCACTTTTGGGTCACTTCCTGTGGTCCTAGAAGGACAAAATTGAACTCACACGTTCGGTGGGACGCCAGCTATCAGGCAAAAGTGGTTGCAAGTCAATCGGGAGTTGCATGGCTGAAAAGGCCTCAGTAAATTTGTTCCTCATACATTGGCCAACTTTTGAACTTTGGGGTCACTTTTGGGGCACTTCCTGTGGTCCTAGGATGACAACTTTGAACTCACATGTTCGGTGGGACGCCAGCTTTCAGGCAAAAGTGGTTGCAAGTCAATCGGGACTTGCATGGCTGAAAAGGCCTCAGTAAAGTTGATGAGAAGGCCGTCATTGACTTAACATTGGTGACCTTTTGAACTTTGGGGTCACTTTTGGGGCACTTCCTGTGGTCCTAGAAGGACAAAATTGGACTCACTCGTTCGGTGGGTGGCCAGCTTTCAGGCAAGAGTGGTTGCAAGTCAATCGGGACTTGCATGGCTGAAAAGGCCTCAGTAAAGTTGATGAGAAGGCCGTCATTGACTTAACATTGGTGACCTTTTGAACTTTGGGGTCACTTTTGGGGCACTTCCTGTGGTCCGAGAAGGACAAAATTGAACTCACACATTCGGTGGGACGCCAGCTATCAGGCAAAAGTGGTTGCAAGTCAATCGGGACTTGCATGGCTGAAAAGGCCTCAGTAAATTTGTTCCTCATACATTGGCCAACTTTTGAATTTTGGGGTCACTTTTGGGGAACTTCCTGTGGTCCTAGGATGACAACTTTGAACTCACATGTTCGGTGGGACGCCAGCTTTCAGGCAAAAGTGGTTGCAAGTCAATCGGGACTTGCATGGCTGAAAAGGCCTCAGTAAAGTTGATGAGAAGGCCGTCATTGACTTAACATTGGTGACCTTTTGAACTTTGGGGTCACTTTTGGGGCACTTCCTGTGGTCCTAGAAGGACAAAATTGGACTCACTCGTTCGGTGGGTGGCCAGCTTTCAGGCAAGAGTGGTTGCAAGTCAATCGGGACTTGCATGGCTGAAAAGGCCTCAGTAAAGTGTATGAAAAGGCCGTCATTGACTTAACATTGGTGACCTTTTGAACTTTGGGGTCACTTTTGGGGCACTTCCTGTGGTCCGAGAAGGACAAAATTGAACTCACACGTTCGGTGCGACATCAGCTATCAGGCAAAAGTGGTTGCAAGTCAATCGGGACTTGCATGGCTGAAAAGGCCTCAGTAAATTTGTTCCTCATACATTGGCCAACTTTTGAACTTTGGGGTCACTTTTGGGGCACTTCCTGTGGTCCTAGGATGACAACTTTGAACTCACATGTTCGGTGGGACGCCAGCTTTCAGGCAAAAGTGGTTGCAAGTCAATCGGGACTTGCATGGCTGAAAAGGCCTCAGTAAAGTTGATGAGAAGGCCGTCATTGACTTAACATTGGTGACCTTTTGAACTTTGGGGTCACTTTTGGGGAACTTCCTGTGGTCCGAGAAGGACAAAATTGAACTCACACGTTCGGTGGGACGCCAGCTATCAGGCAAAAGTGGTTGCAAGTCAATCGGGACTTGCATGTCTGAAAAGGCCTCAGTAAATTTGTTCCTCATACATTGGCCACCTTTTGAACTTTGGGGTCACTTTTGGGGCCCTTCCTGTGGTCCTAGAATGACAAAATTGAACTCACATGGTCGGTGGGACGCCAGCTTTCAGGCAAAAGTGGTTGCAAGTCAATCGGGACTTGCATGGCTGAAAAGGCCTCAGTAAAGTTGATGAGAAGGCCGTCATTGACTTAACATTGGTGACCTTTTGAAGTTTGAGGTCACTTTTGGGGCACTTCCTGTGGTCTTAGAATGACAACATTGAACTCACATGTTCGGTGGGACGCCAGCTTTCAGGCAAAAGTGGTTGCAAGTCAATCGGGACTTGCATGGCTGAAAAGGCCTCAGTAAAGTTGATGAGAAGGCCGTCATTGACTTAACATTGGTGACCTTTTGAACTTTGGGGTCACTTTTGGGGCACTTCCTGTGGTCCTAGAAGGACAAAATTGGACTCACTCGTTCGGTGGGTGGCCAGCTTTCAGGCAAAAGTGGTTTCAAGTAAATCGGGACTTGCATGGCTGAAAAGGCCTCAGTAAAGTTGATGAGAAGGCCGTCATTGACTTAACATTGGTGACCTTTTGAACTTTGGGGTCACTTTTGGGTCACTTCCTGTGGTCCTAGAAGGACAAAATTGAACTCACACGTTCGGTGGGACGCCAGCTATCAGGCAAAAGTGGTTGCAAGTCAATCGGGAGTTGCATGGCTGAAAAGGCCTCAGTAAATTTGTTCCTCATACATTGGCCAACTTTTGAACTTTGGGGTCACTTTTGGGGCACTTCCTGTGGTCCTAGGATGACAACTTTGAACTCACATGTTCGGTGGGACGCCAGCTTTCAGGCAAAAGTGGTTGCAAGTCAATCGGGACTTGCATGGCTGAAAAGGCCTCAGTAAAGTTGATGAGAAGGCCGTCATTGACTTAACATTGGTGACCTTTTGAACTTTGGGGTCACTTTTGGGGCACTTCCTGTGGTCCTAGAAGGACAAAATTGGACTCACTCGTTCGGTGGGTGGCCAGCTTTCAGGCAAGAGTGGTTGCAAGTCAATCGGGACTTGCATGGCTGAAAAGGCCTCAGTAAAGTGTATGAAAAGGCCGTCATTGACTTAACATTGGTGACCTTTTGAACTTTGGGGTCACTTTTGGGGCACTTCCTGTGGTCCGAGAAGGACAAAATTGAACTCACACGTTCGGTGGGACGCCAGCTATCAGGCAAAAGTGGTTGCAAGTCAATCGGGACTTGCATGGCTGAAAAGGCCTCAGTAAATTTGTTCCTCATACATTGGCCAACTTTTGAACTTTGGGGTCACTTTTGGGGCACTTCCTGTGGTCCTAGGATGACAACTTTGAACTCACATGTTCGGTGGGACGCCAGCTTTCAGGCAAAAGTGGTTGCAAGTCAATCGGGACTTGCATGGCTGAAAAGGCCTCAGTAAAGTTGATGAGAAGGCCGTCATTGACTTAACATTGGTGACCTTTTGAACTTTGGGGTCACTTTTGGGGCACTTCCTGTGGTCCTAGAAGGACAAAATTGGACTCACTCGTTCGGTGGGTGGCCAGCTTTCAGGCAAAAGTGGTTTCAAGTAAATCGGGACTTGCATGGCTGAAAAGGCCTCAGTAAAGTTGATGAGAAGGCCGTCATTGACTTAACATTGGTGACCTTTTGAACTTTGGGGTCACTTTTGGGGCACTTCCTGTGGTCCTAGAAGGACAAAATTGGACTCACTCGTTCGGTGGGTGGCCAGCTTTCAGGCAAGAGTGGTTGCAAGTCAATCGGGACTTGCATGGCTGAAAAGGCCTCAGTAAAGTGTATGAAAAGGCCGTCATTGACTTAACATTGGTGACCTTTTGAACTTTGGGGTCACTTTTGGGGCACACAGCGTTTTGCCACATAAAACAGTGATTCCACCACAAAACAGCATTTTACCACATAAAATAGTGTTTCTCTTTCCAAACAGCGTTTTGCCACATAAAACAGTGATTCTGCCTCCAAACAACTTTTAGAGGCAAAAAACGCTGTTTCCAGCCAGAAACAGCATTTTGCCACATAAAACAGTGAATCCACCTATAAACAGCATTTTGGCAGATAAAATACTGTTTCTCCATCCAAACAGCCTTTAACGGCAAAAAACGCTGTTTCCAGCCCAAAACAGCGTTTTGCCACATAAAACAGTGATTCCACCACAAAACAGCATTTTGCCACATAAAATAGTGTTTCTCTCTCCAAACAGCATTTTGCCACATAAAACAGTGTTTCTCTCTCCAAACAGCATTTTGCCACATAAAACAGTGATTCCACCTATAAACAGCATTTTGGCAGATAAAACACTGTTTCTCCATCCAAACAGCCTTGAAAGGCAAAAAATGCCGTTTCCAGCCCGAAACAGCATTTTGCCACATAAAATAGTGTTTCTCTCTCCAAACAGCATTTTGCCACATAAAACAGTGTTTCTCTCTCCAAACAGCATTTTGCCACATAAAACAGTCATTCCACCACAAAACAGCATTTTGCCACATAAAACAGTGTTTCTCTCTCCAAACAGCATTTTGCCACATAAAACAGTCATTCCACCACAAAACAGTATTTTGCCACATAAAACAGTGTTTCTCTCTCCAAACAGCATTTTGCCACATAAAACAGTGATTCCACCTATAAACAGCATTTTGGCAGATGAAACACTGTTTCTCCATCAAAACAGCCTTTAAAGGCAAAAAATGCCGTTTCCAGCCATAAACAGCATTTTGCCACATAAAACAGTCATTCCACCCCAAAACAGCATTTTGCCACATAAAACAGTGATTCCACCACAAAACAGCATTTTGCCACATAAAACAGTGTTTCTCTCTCCAAACAGCATTTTGCCACATAAAACAGTGTTTCTCTCTCCAAACAGCATTTTGCCACATAAAACAGTCATTCCACCCCAAAACAGCATTTTGCCACATATAACAGTGATTCCACCAGAAAACAGCATTTTGCCACATAAAACAGTGTTTCTCTCTCCAAACAGCATTTTGCCACATAAAACAGTCATTCCACCCCAAAACAGCATTTTGCCACATGAAACAGTGTTTCTCTCTCCAAACAGCATTTTGCCACATAAAACAGTCATTCCACCCCAAAACAGCATTTTGCCACATAAAACAGTCATTCCACCCCAAAACAGCATTTTGCCACATAAAACAGTGATTCCACCACAAAACAGCATTTTGCCACATAAAACAGTGTTTCTCTCTCCAAACAGCATTTTGCCACATAAAACAGTGTTTCTCTCTCCAAACAGCATTTTGCCACATAAAACAGTCATTCCACCCCAAAACAGCATTTTGCCACATAAAACAGTGATTCCACCATAAAACAGCATTTTGCCACATAAAACAGTGTTTCTCTCTCCAAACAGCATTTTGCCACATAAAACAATCATTCCACCCCAAAACAGCATTTTGCCACATAAAACAGTGTTTCTCTCTCCAAACAGCATTTTGCCACATAAAACAGTCATTCCACCCCAAAACAGCATTTTGCCACATAAAACAGTCATTCCACCACAAAACAGCATTTTGCCACATAAAACAGTGTTTCTCTCTCCAAACAGCATTTTGCCACATAAAACAGTGTTTCTCTCTCCAAACAGCATTTGGCCACATAAAACAGTGATTCTGCCTCCAACCTGCTTTTAAACGCAAAAAACGCTGTTTCCAGCCAGAAACAGCATTTTGCCACATAAAACAGTCATTCCACCCCAAAACAGTATTTTGCCACATAAAACAGTGATTCCACCACAAAACAGCATTTTGCCACATAATACAGTGTGTCTCTCTCCAAACAGGATTTTGCCACATAAAACAGTGATTCCACCACAAAACAGCATTTTGCCACATTAAACAGTGTTTCTCTCTCCAAACAGCATTTTGCCACATAAAACAGTCATTCCACCACAAAACAGTATTTTGCCACATAAAACAGTGTTTCTCTCTCCAAACAGCATTTTGCCACATAAAACAGTGATTCCACCTATAAACAGCATTTTGGCAGATGAAACACTGTTTCTCCATCAAAACAGCCTTTAAAGGCAAAAAATGCCGTTTCCAGCCATAAACAGCATTTTGCCACATAAAACAGTCATTCCACCCCAAAACAGCATTTTGCCACATAAAACAGTGATTCCACCACAAAACAGCATTTTGCCACATAAAACAGTGTTTCTCTCTCCAAACAGCATTTTGCCACATAAAACAGTCATTCCACCCCAAAACAGCATTTTGCCACATAAAACAGTGTTTCTCTCTCCAAACAGCATTTTGCCACATAAAACAGTCATTCCACCCCAAAACAGCATTTTGCCACATAAAACAGTCATTCCACCCCAAAACAGCATTTTGCCACATAAAACAGTGATTCCACCACAAAACAGCATTTTGCCACATAAAACAGTGTTTCTCTCTCCAAACAGCATTTTGCCACATAAAACAGTGTTTCTCTCTCCAAACAGCGTTTTGCCACATAAAACAGTGATTCCACCATAAAACAGCATTTTGCCACATAAAATAGTGTTTCTCTCTCCAAACAGCATTTTGCCACATAAAACAGTGTTTCTCTCTCCAAACAGCATTTTGCCACATAAAACAGTCATTCCACCCCAAAACAGCATTTTGCCACATAAAACAGTCATTCCAACACAAAACAGCATTTTGCCACATAAAACAGTGTTTCTCTCTCCAAACAGCATTTTGCCACATAAAACAGTGTTTCTCTCTCCAAACAGCATTTGGCCACATAAAACAGTGATTCTGCCTCCAAACTGCTTTTAAACGCAAAAAACGCTGTTTCCAGCCAGAAACAGCATTTTGCCACATAAAACAGTCATTCCACCCCAAAACAGTATTTTGCCACATAAAACAGTGATTCCACCACAAAACAGCATTTTGCCACATAATACAGTGTGTCTCTCTCCAAACAGGATTTTGCCACATAAAACAGTGATTCCACCTATAAACAGCATTTTGGCAGATAAAACACTGTTTCTCCATCCAAACAGCCTTTAACGGCAAAAAACGCTGTTTCCAGCCTAAAACAGTGTTTTGCCACATAAAACAGTGATTCTGACCTCTAAACAACCTTTAGAGGCAAAAAACGCTGTTTGCAGCCAAAAACAGCATTTTGCCACATAAAACAGTGAATCCACCTATAAACAGCATTTTGGCAATAAAACACTGTTTCTCCATCCAAACAGCCTTTAACGGCAAAAAACGCTGTTTCTAGCCCAAAACAGCGTTTTGCCACATAAAACAGTGATTCCACCACAAAACAGCATTTTGCCACATAAAATAGTGTTTCTCTCTCCAAACAGCATTTTGCCACATAAAACAGTGATTCCACCTATAAACAGCATTTTGGCAGATAAAACACTGTTTCTCCATCCAAACAGCCTTTAACGGCAAAAAACGCTGTTTCCAGCCTAAAACAGTGTTTTCCCACATAAAACAGTGATTCTGACCTCTAAACAACCTTTAGAGGCAAAAAACGCTGTTTCCAGCCAGAAACAGCATTTTGCCCCATAAAACAGTGAATCCACCTATAAACAGCATTTTGGCAGATAAAACACTGTTTCTCCATCCAAACAGCCTTTAACGGCAAAAAACGCTGTTTCCAGCCTAAAACAGTGTTTTGCCACATAAAACAGTGATTCTGACCTCTAAACAACCTTTAGAGGCAAAAAACGCTGTTTGCAGCCAGAAACAGCATTTTGCCACATAAAACAGTGAATCCACCTATAAACAGCATTTTGGCAGATAAAACACTGTTTCTCCATCCAAACAGCCTTTAACGGCAAAAAACGCTGTTTCTAGCCCAAAACAGTGTTTTGCCACATAAAACAGTGATTCCACCACAAAACAGCATTTTGCCACATAAAATAGTGTTTCTCTCTCCAAACAGCATTTTGCCACATAAAACAGTGATTCCACCTATAAACAGCATTTTGGCAGATAAAACACTGTTTCTCCATCCAAACAGCCTTTAACGGCAAAAAACGCTGTTTCCAGCCTAAAACAGTGTTTTGCCACATAAAACAGTGATTCTGACCTCTAAACAACCTTTAGAGGCAAAAAACGCTGTTTCCAGCCAGAAACAGCATTTTGCCACATAAAACAGTGAAACCACCTATAAACAGCATTTTGGCAGATAAAACACTGTTTCTCCATCCAAACAGCCTTTAACGGCAAAAAACGCTGTTTCCAGCCTAAAACAGTGTTTTGCCACATAAAACAGTGATTCTGACCTCTAAACAACCTTTAGAGGCAAAAAACGCTGTTTGCAGCCAGAAACAGCATTTTGCCACATAAAACAGTGATTCCACCTATAAACAGCATTTTGGCAGATAAAACACTGTTTCTCCATCCAAACAGCCTTTAACGGCAAAAAACGCTGTTTCTAGCCCAAAACAGCGTTTTGCCACATAAAACAGTGATTCCACCACAAAACAGCATTTTGCCACATAAAATAGTGTTTCTCACTCCAAACAGCATTTTGCCACATAAAACAGTGAATCCACCTATAAACAGCATTTTGGCAGATAAAATACTGTTTCTCCATCCAAACAGCCTTTAACGGCAAAAAACGCTGTTTCCAGCCTAAAACAGTGTTTTCCCACATAAAACAGTGATTTGACCTCTAAACAACCTTTAGTGGCAAAAAACGCTGTTTCCAGCCAGAAACAGCATTTTGCCACATAAAACAGTGAATCCACCTATAAACAGCATTTTGGCAGATAAAACACTGCTTCTCCATCCAAACAGCCTTTAACGGCAAAAAACGCTGTTTCCAGCCTAAAACAGTGTTTTGCCACATAAAACAGTGATTCTGACCTCTAAACAACCTTTAGAGGCAAAAAACGCTGTTTGCAGCCAGAAACAGCATTTTGCCACATAAAACAGTGAATCCACTTATAAACAGCATTTTGGCAGATAAAACACTGTTTCTCCATCCAAACAGCCTTTAACGGCAAAAAACGCTGTTTCTAGCCCAAAACAGCGTTTTGCCACATAAAACAGTGATTCCACCACAAAACAGCATTTTGCCACATAAAATAGTGTTTCTCTCTCCAAACAGCATTTTGCCACATAAAACAGTGATTCCACCTATAAACAGCATTTTGGCAGATAAAACACTGTTTCTCCATCCAAACAGCCTTTAAAGACAAAAAACGCTGTTTCCAGCCAGAAAGAGCATTTTGCCACATAAAACAGTGATTCCACCTATAAACAGCATTTTGGCAGATAAAACACTGTTTCTCCATCCAAACAGCCTTTAAAGGCAAAAAACACTGTTTCCAGCCAGAAACAGCATTTTGCCACATAAAACAGTGATTCCACCTATAAAAAGCATTTTGGCAGATAAAACACTGTTTCTCCATCCAAACTGCAATTAAAGTGGGACATTGCATGGCTGAAAAGGCCTCAGTAAAGTTGATGAGAAGGCCGTCATTGACTTAACATTGGTGACCTTTTGAACTTTGGGGTCACTTTTGGGGCACTTCCTGTGGTCCTAGAAGGACAAAATTGGACTCACTCGTTCGGTGGGTGGCCAGCTTTCAGGCAAGAGTGGTTGCAAGTCAATCGGGACTTGCATGGCTGAAAAGGCCTCAGTAAAGTTGATGAGAAGGCCGTCATTGACTTAACATTGGTGACCTTTTGAACTTTGGGGTCACTTTTGGGGCACTTCCTGTGGTCCGAGAAGGACAAAATTGAACTCACACATTCGGTGGGACGCCAGCTATCAGGCAAAAGTGGTTGCAAGTCAATCGGGACTTGCATGGCTGAAAAGGCCTCAGTAAATTTGTTCCTCATACATTGGCCAACTTTTGAATTTTGGGGTCACTTTTGGGGAACTTCCTGTGGTCCTAGGATGACAACTTTGAACTCACATGTTCGGTGGGACGCCAGCTTTCAGGCAAAAGTGGTTGCAAGTCAATCGGGACTTGCATGGCTGAAAAGGCCTCAGTAAAGTTGATGAGAAGGCCGTCATTGACTTAACATTGGTGACCTTTTGAACTTTGGGGTCACTTTTGGGGCACTTCCTGTGGTCCTAGAAGGACAAAATTGGACTCACTCGTTCGGTGGGTGGCCAGCTTTCAGGCAAGAGTGGTTGCAAGTCAATCGGGACTTGCATGGCTGAAAAGGCCTCAGTAAAGTGTATGAAAAGGCCGTCATTGACTTAACATTGGTGACCTTTTGAACTTTGGGGTCACTTTTGGGGCACTTCCTGTGGTCCGAGAAGGACAAAATTGAACTCACACGTTCGGTGGGACGCCAGCTATCAGGCAAAAGTGGTTGCAAGTCAATCGGGACTTGCATGGCTGAAAAGGCCTCAGTAAATTTGTTCCTCATACATTGGCCAACTTTTGAACTTTGGGCTCACTTTTGGGGCACTTCCTGTGGTCCTAGGATGACAACTTTGAACTCACATGTTCGGTGGGACGCCAGCTTTCAGGCAAAAGTGGTTGCAAGTCAATCGGGACTTGCATGGCTGAAAAGGCCTCAGTAAAGTTGATGAGAAGGCCGTCATTGACTTAACATTGGTGACCTTTTGAACTTTGGGGTCACTTTTGGGGCACTTCCTGTGGTCCTAGAAGGACAAAATTGGACTCACTCGTTCGGTGGGTGGCCAGCTTTCAGGCAAAAGTGGTTGCAAGTAAATCGGGACTTGCATGGCTGAAAAGGCCTCAGTAAAGTTGATGAGAAGGCCGTCATTGACTTAACATTGGTGACCTTTTGAACTTTGGGGTCACTTTTGGGGCACTTCCTGTGGTCCTAGAAGGACAAAATTGGACTCACTCGTTCGGTGGGTGGCCAGCTTTCAGGCAAGGGTGGTTGCAAGTCAATCGGGACTTGCATGGCTGAAAAGGCCTCAGTAAAGTGTATGAAAAGGCCGTCATTGACTTAACATTGGTGACCTTTTGAACTTTGGGGTCACTTTTGGGGCACTTCCTGTGGTCCGAGAAGGACAAAATTGAACTCACACGTTCGGTGGGACGCCAGCTATCAGGCAAAAGTGGTTGCAAGTCAATCGGGACTTGCATGGCTGAAAAGGCCTCAGTAAATTTGTTCCTCATACATTGGCCAACTTTTGAACTTTGGGCTCACTTTTTGGGCACTTCCTGTGGTCCTAGGATGACAACTTTGAACTCACATGTTCGGTGGGACGCCAGCTTTCAGGCAAAAGTGGTTGCAAGTCAATCGGGACTTGCATGGCTGAAAAGGCCTCAGTAAAGTTGATGAGAAGGCCGTCATTGACTTAACATTGGTGACCTTTTGAACTTTGGGGTCACTTTTGGGGCACTTCCTGTGGTCCTAGAAGGACAAAATTGGACTCACTCGTTCGGTGGGTGGCCAGCTTTCAGGCAAGAGTGGTTGCAAGTCAATCGGGACTTGCATGGCTGAAAAGGCCTCAGTAAAGTGTATGAAAAGGCCGTCATTGACTTAACATTGGTGACCTTTTGAACTTTGGGGTCACTTTTGGGGCACTTCCTGTGGTCCGAGAAGGACAAAATTGAACTCACACGTTCAGTGGGACGCCAGCTATCAGGCAAAAGTGGTTGCAAGTCAATCGGGACTTGCATGTCTGAAAAGGCCTCAGTAAATTTGTTCCTCATACATTGGCCACCTTTTGAACTTTGGGGTCACTTTTGGGGCACTTCCTGTGGTCCTAGAATGACAAAATTGAACTCACATGGTCGGAGGGACGCCAGCTTTCAGGCAAAAGTGGTTGCAAGTCAATCGGGACTTGCATGGCTGAAAAGGCCTCAGTAAAGTTGATGAGAAGGCCGTCATTGACTTAACATTGGTGACCTTTTGAAGTTTGAGGTCACTTTTGGGGCACTTCCTGTGGTCCGAGAAGGACAAAATTGGACTCACTCGTTCGGTGGGTGGCCAGCTTTCAGGCAAAAGTGGTTTCAAGTAAATCGGGACTTGCATGGCTGAAAAGGCCTCAGTAAAGTTGATGAGAAGGCCGTCATTGACTTAACATTGGTGACCTTTTGAACTTTGGGGTCACTTTTGGGGCACTTCCTGTGGTCCTAGAAGGACAAAATTGGACTCACTCGTTCGGTGGGTGGCCAGCTTTCAGGCAAGAGTGGTTGCAAGTCAATCGGGACTTGCATGGCTGAAAAGGCCTCAGTAAAGTGTATGAAAAGGCCGTCATTGACTTAACATTGGTGACCTTTTGAACTTTGGGGTCACTTTTGGGGCACTTCCTGTGGTCCGAGAAGGACAAAATTGAACTCACACGTTCGGTGGGACGCCAGCTATCAGGCAAAAGTGGTTGCAAGTCAATCGGGACTTGCATGGCTGAAAAGGCCTCAGTAAATTTGTTCCTCATACATTGGCCAACTTTTGAACTTTGGGCTCACTTTTGGGGCACTTCCTGTGGTCCTAGGATGACAACTTTGAACTCACATGTTCGGTGGGACGCCAGCTTTCAGGCAAAAGTGGTTGCAAGTCAATCGGGACTTGCATGGCTGAAAAGGCCTCAGTAAAGTTGATGAGAAGGCCGTCATTGACTTAACATTGGTGACCTTTTGAACTTTGGGGTCACTTTTGGGGCACTTCCTGTGGTCCTAGAAGGACAAAATTGGACTCACTCGTTCGGTGGGTGGCCAGCTTTCAGGCAAAAGTGGTTGCAAGTAAATCGGGACTTGCATGGCTGAAAAGGCCTCAGTAAAGTTGATGAGAAGGCCGTCATTGACTTAACATTGGTGACCTTTTGAACTTTGGGGTCACTTTTGGGGCACTTCCTGTGGTCCTAGAAGGACAAAATTGGACTCACTCGTTCGGTGGGTGGCCAGCTTTCAGGCAAGAGTGGTTGCAAGTCAATCGGGACTTGCATGGCTGAAAAGGCCTCAGTAAAGTGTATGAAAAGGCCGTCATTGACTTAACATTGGTGACCTTTTGAACTTTGGGGTCACTTTTGGGGCACTTCCTGTGGTCCGAGAAGGACAAAATTGAACTCACACGTTCGGTGGGACGCCAGCTATCAGGCAAAAGTGGTTGCAAGTCAATCGGGACTTGCATGGCTGAAAAGGCCTCAGTAAATTTGTTCCTCATACATTGGCCAACTTTTGAACTTTGGGCTCACTTTTGGGGCACTTCCTGTGGTCCTAGGATGACAACTTTGAACTCACATGTTCGGTGGGACGCCAGCTTTCAGGCAAAAGTGGTTGCAAGTCAATCGGGACTTGCATGGCTGAAAAGGCCTCAGTAAAGTTGATGAGAAGGCCGTCATTGACTTAACATTGGTGAGCTTTTGAACTTTGGGGTCACTTTTGGGGCACTTCCTGTGGTCCTAGAAGGACAAAATTGGACTCACTCGTTCGGTGGGTGGCCAGCTTTCAGGCAAGAGTGGTTGCAAGTCAATCGGGACTTGCATGGCTGAAAAGGCCTCAGTAAAGTGTATGAAAAGGCCGTCATTGACTTAACATTGGTGACCTTTTGAACTTTGGGGTCACTTTTGGGGCACTTCCTGTGGTCCGAGAAGGACAAAATTGAACTCACACGTTCGGTGGGACGCCAGCTATCAGGCAAAAGTGGTTGCAAGTCAATCGGGACTTGCATGTCTGAAAAGGCCTCAGTAAATTTGTTCCTCATACATTGGCCACCTTTTGAACTTTGGGGTCACTTTTGGGGCACTTCCTGTGGTCCTAGAATGACAAAATTGAACTCACATGGTCGGAGGGACGCCAGCTTTCAGGCAAAAGTGGTTGCAAGTCAATCGGGACTTGCATGGCTGAAAAGGCCTCAGTAAAGTTGATGAGAAGGCCGTCATTGACTTAACATTGGTGACCTTTTGAAGTTTGAGGTCACTTTTGGGGCACTTCCTGTGGTCCGAGAAGGACAAAATTGGACTCACTCGTTCGGTGGGTGGCCAGCTTTCAGGCAAAAGTGGTTTCAAGTAAATCGGGACTTGCATGGCTGAAAAGGCCTCAGTAAAGTTGATGAGAAGGCCGTCATTGACTTAACATTGGTGACCTTTTGAACTTTGGGGTCACTTTTGGGGCACTTCCTGTGGTCCTAGAAGGACAAAATTGGACTCACTCGTTCGGTGGGTGGCCAGCTTTCAGGCAAGAGTGGTTACAAGTCAATCGGGACTTGCATGGCTGAAAAGGCCTCAGTAAAGTTTATGAGAAGGCCGTCATTGACTTAACATTGGTGACCTTTTGAACTTTGGGGTCACTTTTGGGGCACTTCCTGTGGTCCGAGAAGGACAAAATTGAACTCACACGTTCGGTGGGACGCCAGCTATCAGGCAAAAGTGGTTGCAAGTCAATCGGGACTTGCATGGCTGAAAAGGCCTCAGTAAATTTGTTCCTCATACATTGGCCAACTTTTGAACTTTGGGGTCACTTTTGGGGCACTTCCTGTGGTCCTAGGATGACAACTTTGAACTCACATGTTCGGTGGGACGCCAGCTTTCAGGCAAAAGTGGTTGCAAGTCAATCGGGACTTGCATGGCTGAAAAGGCCTCAGTAAAGTTCATGAGAAGGCCGTCATTGACTTAACATTGGTGACCTTTTGAACTTTGGGGTCACTTTTGGGGCACTTCCTGTGGTCCTAGAAGGACAAAATTGGACTCACTCGTTCGGTGGGACGCCAGCTTTCAGGCAAAAGTGGTTGCAAGTCAATTGGGACTTGCATGGCTGAAAAGGCCTCAGTAAAGTTGATGAGAAGGCCGTCATTGACTTAACATTGGTGACCTTTTGAACTTTGGGGTCACTTTTGGGGCACTTCCTGTGGTCCGAGAAGGACAAAATTGAACTCACACGTTCGGTGGGACGCCAGCTATCAGGCAAAAGTGGTTGCAAGTCAATCGGGACTTGCATGGCTGAAAAGGCCTCAGTAAAGTTGATGAGAAGGCCGTCATTGACTTAACATTGGTGACCTTTTGAACTTTGGGGTCACTTTTGGGGCACACAGCGTTTTGCCACATAAAACAGTGATTCCACCACAAAACAGCATTTTACCACATAAAATAGTGTTTCTCTTTCCAAACAGCGTTTTGCCACATAAAACAGTGATTCTGCCTCCAAACAACTTTTAGAGGCAAAAAACGCTGTTTCCAGCCAGAAACAGCGTTTTGCCACATAAAACAGTGAATCCACCTATAAACAGCATTTTGGCAGATAAAATACTGTTTCTCCATCCAAACAGCCTTTAACGGCAAAAAACGCTGTTTCCAGCCCAAAACAGCGTTTTGCCACATAAAACAGTGATTCCACCACAAAACAGCATTTTGCCACATAAAATAGTGTTTCTCTCTCCAAACAGCATTTTGCCACATAAAACAGTGTTTCTCTCTCCAAACAGCATTTTGCCACATAAAACAGTGATTCCACCTATAAACAGCATTTTGGCAGATAAAACACTGTTTCTCCATCCAAACAGCCTTGAAAGGCAAAAAATGCCGTTTCCAGCCCGAAACAGCATTTTGCCACATAAAATAGTGTTTCTCTCTCCAAACAGCATTTTGCCACATAAAACAGTGTTTCTCTCTCCAAACAGCATTTTGCCACATAAAACAGTCATTCCACCACAAAACAGCATTTTGCCACATAAAACAGTGTTTCTCTCTCCAAACAGCATTTTGCCACATAAAACAGTCATTCCACCCCAAAACAGCATTTTGCCACATAAAACAGTGATTCCACCACAAAACAGCATTTTGCCACATAAAACAGTGTTTCTCTCTCCAAACAGCATTTTGCCACATAAAACAGTGTTTCTCTCTCCAAACAGCATTTTGCCACATAAAACAGTCATTCCACCCCAAAACAGCATTTTGCCACATAAAACAGTCATTCCACCCCAAAACAGCATTTTGCCACATAAAACAGTCATTCCACCACAAAACAGCATTTTGCCACATAAAACAGTGTTTCTCTCTCCAAACAGCATTTTGCCACATAAAACAGTGTTTCTCTCTCCAAACAGCATTTGGCCACATAAAACAGTGATTCTGCCTCCAAACTGCTTTTAAACGCAAAAAACGCTGTTTCCAGCCAGAAACAGCATTTTGCCACATAAAACAGTCATTCCACCCCAAAACAGTATTTTGCCACATAAAACAGTGATTCCACCACAAAACAGCATTTTGCCACATAATACAGTGTGTCTCTCTCCAAACAGGATTTTGCCACATAAAACAGTGATTCCACCACAAAACAGCATTTTGCCACATTAAACAGTGTTTCTCTCTCCAAACAGCATTTTGCCACATAAAACAGTCATTCCACCACAAAACAGTATTTTGCCACATAAAACAGTGTTTCTCTCTCCAAACAGCATTTTGCCACATAAAACAGTGATTCCACCTATAAACAGCATTTTGGCAGATGAAACACTGTTTCTCCATCAAAACAGCCTTTAAAGGCAAAAAATGCCGTTTCCAGCCAGAAACAGCATTTTGCCACATAAAATAGTGTTTCTCTCTCCAAACAGCATTTTGCCACATAAAACAGTGTTTCTCTGTCCAAACAGCATTTTGCCACATAAAACAGTCATTTCACCCCAAAACAGCATTTTGCCACATAAAACAGTCATTCCACCACAAAACAGCATTTTGCCACATAAAACAGTGTTTCTCTCTCCAAACAGCATTTTGCCACATAAAACAGTGTTTCTCTCTCCAAACAGCATTTGGCCACATAAAACAGTGATTCTGCCTCCAAACTGCTTTTAAACGCAAAAAACGCTGTTTCCAGCCAGAAACAGCATTTTGCCACATAAAACAGTCATTCCACCCCAAAACAGTATTTTGCCACATAAAACAGTGATTCCACCACAAAACAGCATTTTGCCACATAATACAGTGTGTCTCTCTCCAAACAGGATTTTGCCACATAAAACAGTGATTCCACCACAAAACAGCATTTTGCCACATTAAACAGTGTTTCTCTCTCCAAACAGCATTTTGCCACATAAAACAGTCATTCCACCACAAAACAGTATTTTGCCACATAAAACAGTGTTTCTCTCTCCAAACAGCATTTTGCCACATAAAACAGTGATTCCACCTATAAACAGCATTTTGGCAGATGAAACACTGTTTCTCCATCAAAACAGCCTTTAAAGGCAAAAAATGCCGTTTCCAGCCAGAAACAGCATTTTGCCACATAAAATAGTGTTTCTCTCTCCAAACAGCATTTTGCCACATAAAACAGTGTTTCTCTGTCCAAACAGCATTTTGCCACATAAAACAGTCATTTCACCCCAAAACAGCATTTTGCCACATAAAACAGTCATTCCACCACAAAACAGCATTTTGCCACATAAAACAGTGATTCTCTCTCCAAACAGCATTTTGCCACATAAAACAGTGTTTCTCTCTCCAAACAGCATTTGGCCACATAAAACAGTGATTCTGCCTCCAAACTGCTTTTAAACGCAAAAAACGCTGTTTCCAGCCAGAAACAGCATTTTGCCACATAAAACAGTCATTCCACCCCAAAACAGTATTTTGCCACATAAAACAGTGATTCCACCACAAAACAGCATTTTGCCACATAATACAGTGTGTCTCTCTCCAAACAGGATTTTGCCACATAAAACAGTGATTCCACCACAAAACAGCATTTTGCCACATTAAACAGTGTTTCTCTCTCCAAACAGCATTTTGCCACATAAAACAGTCATTCCACCACAAAACAGTATTTTGCCACATAAAACAGTGTTTCTCTCTCCAAACAGCATTTTGCCACATAAAACAGTGATTCCACCACAAAACAGCATTTTGCCACATAAAACAGTGTTTCTCTCTCCAAACAGCATTTTGCCACATAAAACAGTCATTCCACCCCAAAACAGCATTTTGCCACATAAAACAGTGTTTCTCTCTCCAAACAGCATTTTGCCACATAAAACAGTCATTCCACCCCAAAACAGCATTTTGCCACATAAAACAGTCATTCCACCCCAAAACAGCATTTTGCCACATAAAACAGTGATTCCACCACAAAACAGCATTTTGCCACATAAAACAGTGTTTCTCTCTCCAAACAGCATTTTGCCACATAAAACAGTGTTTCTCTCTCCAAACAGCATTTTGCCACATAAAACAGTCATTCCACCCCAAAACAGCATTTTGCCACATAAAACAGTCATTCCACCCCAAAACAGCATTTTGCCACATAAAACAGTCATTCCACCACAAAACAGCATTTTGCCACATAAAACAGTGTTTCTCTCTCCAAACAGCATTTTGCCACATAAAACAGTGTTTCTCTCTCCAAACAGCATTTGGCCACATAAAACAGTGATTCTGCCTCCAAACTGCTTTTAAACGCAAAAAACGCTGTTTCCAGCCAGAAACAGCATTTTGCCACATAAAACAGTCATTCCACCCCAAAACAGGATTTTGCCACATAAAACAGTGATTCCACCACAAAACAGCATTTTGCCACATTAAACAGTGTTTCTCTCTCCAAACAGCATTTTGCCACATAAAACAGTCATTCCACCACAAAACAGTATTTTGCCACATAAAACAGTGTTTCTCTCTCCAAACAGCATTTTGCCACATAAAACAGTGATTCCACCTATAAACAGCATTTTGGCAGATGAAACACTGTTTCTCCATCAAAACAGCCTTTAAAGGCAAAAAATGCCGTTTCCAGCCATAAACAGCATTTTGCCACATAAAACAGTCATTCCACCCCAAAACAGCATTTTGCCACATAAAACAGTGATTCCACCACAAAACAGCATTTTGCCACATAAAACAGTGTTTCTCTCTCCAAACAGCATTTTGCCACATAAAACAGTGTTTCTCTCTCCAAACAGCATTTTGCCACATAAAACAGTCATTCCACCCCAAAACAGCATTTTGCCACATTAAACAGTGTTTCTCTCTCCAAACAGCATTTTGCCACATAAAACAGTCATTCCACCACAAAACAGTATTTTGCCACATAAAACAGTGTTTCTCTCTCCAAACAGCATTTTGCCACATAAAACAGTGATTCCACCTATAAACAGCATTTTGGCAGATGAAACACTGTTTCTCCATCAAAACAGCCTTTAAAGGCAAAAAATGCCGTTTCCAGCCAGAAACAGCATTTTGCCACATAAAATAGTGTTTCTCTCTCCAAACAGCATTTTGCCACATAAAACAGTGTTTCTCTGTCCAAACAGCATTTTGCCACATAAAACAGTCATTTCACCCCAAAACAGCATTTTGCCACATAAAACAGTCATTCCACCACAAAACAGCATTTTGCCACATAAAACAGTGATTCTCTCTCCAAACAGCATTTTGCCACATAAAACAGTGTTTCTCTCTCCAAACAGCATTTGGCCACATAAAACAGTGATTCTGCCTCCAAACTGCTTTTAAACGCAAAAAACGCTGTTTCCAGCCAGAAACAGCATTTTGCCACATAAAACAGTCATTCCACCCCAAAACAGTATTTTGCCACATAAAACAGTGATTCCACCACAAAACAGCATTTTGCCACATAATACAGTGTGTCTCTCTCCAAACAGGATTTTGCCACATAAAACAGTGATTCCACCACAAAACAGCATTTTGCCACATTAAACAGTGTTTCTCTCTCCAAACAGCATTTTGCCACATAAAACAGTCATTCCACCACAAAACAGTATTTTGCCACATAAAACAGTGTTTCTCTCTCCAAACAGCATTTTGCCACATAAAACAGTGATTCCACCACAAAACAGCATTTTGCCACATAAAACAGTGTTTCTCTCTCCAAACAGCATTTTGCCACATAAAACAGTCATTCCACCCCAAAACAGCATTTTGCCACATAAAACAGTGTTTCTCTCTCCAAACAGCATTTTGCCACATAAAACAGTCATTCCACCCCAAAACAGCATTTTGCCACATAAAACAGTCATTCCACCCCAAAACAGCATTTTGCCACATAAAACAGTGATTCCACCACAAAACAGCATTTTGCCACATAAAACAGTGTTTCTCTCTCCAAACAGCATTTTGCCACATAAAACAGTGTTTCTCTCTCCAAACAGCATTTTGCCACATAAAACAGTCATTCCACCCCAAAACAGCATTTTGCCACATAAAACAGTCATTCCACCCCAAAACAGCATTTTGCCACATAAAACAGTCATTCCACCACAAAACAGCATTTTGCCACATAAAACAGTGTTTCTCTCTCCAAACAGCATTTTGCCACATAAAACAGTGTTTCTCTCTCCAAACAGCATTTGGCCACATAAAACAGTGATTCTGCCTCCAAACTGCTTTTAAACGCAAAAAACGCTGTTTCCAGCCAGAAACAGCATTTTGCCACATAAAACAGTCATTCCACCCCAAAACAGGATTTTGCCACATAAAACAGTGATTCCACCACAAAACAGCATTTTGCCACATTAAACAGTGTTTCTCTCTCCAAACAGCATTTTGCCACATAAAACAGTCATTCCACCACAAAACAGTATTTTGCCACATAAAACAGTGTTTCTCTCTCCAAACAGCATTTTGCCACATAAAACAGTGATTCCACCTATAAACAGCATTTTGGCAGATGAAACACTGTTTCTCCATCAAAACAGCCTTTAAAGGCAAAAAATGCCGTTTCCAGCCATAAACAGCATTTTGCCACATAAAACAGTCATTCCACCCCAAAACAGCATTTTGCCACATAAAACAGTCATTCCACCACAAAACAGCATTTTGCCACATAAAACAGTGTTTCTCTCTCCAAACAGCATTTTGCCACATAAAACAGTGTTTCTCTCTCCAAACAGCATTTGGCCACATAAAACAGTGATTCTGCCTCCAAACTGCTTTTAAACGCAAAAAACGCTGTTTCCAGCCAGAAACAGCATTTTGCCACATAAAACAGTCATTCCACCCCAAAACAGTATTTTGCCACATAAAACAGTGATTCCACCACAAAACAGCATTTTGCCACATAATACAGTGTGTCTCTCTCCAAACAGGATTTTGCCACATAAAACAGTGATTCCACCACAAAACAGCATTTTGCCACATTAAACAGTGTTTCTCTCTCCAAACAGCATTTTGCCACATAAAACAGTCATTCCACCACAAAACAGTATTTTGCCACATAAAACAGTGTTTCTCTCTCCAAACAGCATTTTGCCACATAAAACAGTGATTCCACCTATAAACAGCATTTTGGCAGATGAAACACTGTTTCTCCATCAAAACAGCCTTTAAAGGCAAAAAATGCCGTTTCCAGCCAGAAACAGCATTTTGCCACATAAAATAGTGTTTCTCTCTCCAAACAGCATTTTGCCACATAAAACAGTGTTTCTCTGTCCAAACAGCATTTTGCCACATAAAACAGTCATTTCACCCCAAAACAGCATTTTGCCACATAAAACAGTCATTCCACCACAAAACAGCATTTTGCCACATAAAACAGTGTTTCTCTCTCCAAACAGCATTTTGCCACATAAAACAGTGTTTCTCTCTCCAAACAGCATTTGGCCACATAAAACAGTGATTCTGCCTCCAAACTGCTTTTAAACGCAAAAAACGCTGTTTCCAGCCAGAAACAGCATTTTGCCACATAAAACAGTCATTCCACCCCAAAACAGTATTTTGCCACATAAAACAGTGATTCCACCACAAAACAGCATTTTGCCACATAATACAGTGTGTCTCTCTCCAAACAGGATTTTGCCACATAAAACAGTGATTCCACCACAAAACAGCATTTTGCCACATTAAACAGTGTTTCTCTCTCCAAACAGCATTTTGCCACATAAAACAGTCATTCCACCACAAAACAGTATTTTGCCACATAAAACAGTGTTTCTCTCTCCAAACAGCATTTTGCCACATAAAACAGTGATTCCACCTATAAACAGCATTTTGGCAGATGAAACACTGTTTCTCCATCAAAACAGCCTTTAAAGGCAAAAAATGCCGTTTCCAGCCATAAACAGCATTTTGCCACATAAAACAGTCATTCCACCCCAAAACAGCATTTTGCCACATAAAACAGTGATTCCACCACAAAACAGCATTTTGCCACATAAAACAGTGTTTCTGTCTCCAAACAGCATTTTGCCACATAAAACAGTGTTTCTCTCTCCAAACAGCATTTTGCCACATAAAACAGTCATTCCACCCCAAAACAGCATTTTGCCACATAAAACAGTGATTCCACCACAAAACAGCATTTTGCCACATAAAACAGTGTTTCTCTCTCCAAACAGCATTTTGCCACATAAAACAGTCATTCCACCCCAAAACAGCATTTTGCCACATAAAACAGTGTTTCTCTCTCCAAACAGCATTTTGCCACATAAAACAGTCATTCCACCCCAAAACAGCATTTTGCCACATAAAACAGTCATTCCACCCCAAAACAGCATTTTGCCACATAAAACAGTGATTCCACCACAAAACAGCATTTTGCCACATAAAACAGTGTTTCTCTCTCCAAACAGCATTTTGCCACATAAAACAATCATTCCACCCCAAAACAGCATTTTGCCACATAAAACAGTGTTTCTCTCTGCAAACAGCATTTTGCCACATAAAACAGTCATTCCACCCCAAAACAGCATTTTGCCACATAAAACAGTCATTCCACCACAAAACAGCATTTTGCCACATAAAACAGTGTTTCTCTCTCCAAACAGCATTTTGCCACATAAAACAGTGTTTCTCTCTCCAAACAGCATTTGGCCACATAAAACAGTGATTCTGCCTCCAAACTGCTTTTAAACGCAAAAAACGCTGTTTCCAGCCAGAAACAGCATTTTGCCACATAAAACAGTCATTCCACCCCAAAACAGTATTTTGCCACATAAAACAGTGATTCCACCACAAAACAGCATTTTGCCACATAATACAGTGTGTCTCTCTCCAAACAGGATTTTGCCACATAAAACAGTGATTCCACCACAAAACAGCATTTTGCCACATTAAACAGTGTTTCTCTCTCCAAACAGCATTTTGCCACATAAAACAGTCATTCCACCACAAAACAGTATTTTGCCACATAAAACAGTGTTTCTCTCTCCAAACAGCATTTTGCCACATAAAACAGTGATTCCACCTATAAACAGCATTTTGGCAGATGAAACACTGTTTCTCCATCAAAACAGCCTTTAAAGGCAAAAAATGCCGTTTCCAGCCATAAACAGCATTTTGCCACATAAAACAGTCATTCCACCCCAAAACAGCATTTTGCCACATAAAACAGTGAATCCACCCCAAAACAGCATTTTGCCACATAAAACAGTGATTCCACCACAAAACAGCATTTTGCCACATAAAATAGTGTTTCTCTCTCCAAATAGCATTTTGCCACATAAAACAGTGTTTCTCTCTCCAAACAGCATTTTGCCACATAAAACAGTGATTCCACCTATAAACAGCATTTTGGCAGATAAAACACTGTTTCTCCATCCAAACAGTCTTTAACGGCAAAAAAACGCTGTTTCCAGCCTAAAACAGTGTTTTGCCACATAAAACAGTGATTCTGACCTCTAAACAACCTTTAGAGGCAAAAAACGCTGTTTCCAGCCAGAAACAGCATTTTGCCACATAAAACAGTGAATCCACCTATAAACAGCATTTTGGCAGATAAAACACTGTTTCTCCATCCAAACAGCCTTTAACGGCAAAAAACGCTGTTTCTAGCCCAAAACAGCGTTTTGCCACATAAAACAGTGATTCCACCACAAAACAGCATTTTGCCACATAAAATAGTGTTTCTCTCTCCAAACAGCATTTTGCCACATAAAACAGTGATTCCACCTATAAACAGCATTTTGGCAGATAAAACACTGTTTCTCCATCCAAACAGCCTTTAACGGCAAAAAACGCTGTTTCCAGCCTAAAACAGTGTTTTGCCACATAAAACAGTGATTCAGACCTCTAAACAACCTTTAGAGGCAAAAAACGCTGTTTCCAGCCAGAAACAGCATTTTGCCACATAAAACAGTGAAACCACCTATAAACAGCATTTTGGCAGATAAAACACTGTTTCTCCATCCAAACAGCCTTTAACGGCAAAAAACGCTGTTTCCAGCCTAAAACAGTGTTTTGCCACATAAAACAGTGATTCTGACCTCTAAACAACCTTTAGTGGCAAAAAACGCTGTTTGCAGCCAGAAACAGCATTTTGCCACATAAAACAGTGATTCCACCTATAAACAGCATTTTGGCAGATAAAACACTGTTTCTCCATCCAAACAGCCTTTAACGGCAAAAAACGCTGTTTCTAGCCCAAAACAGCGTTTTGCCACATAAAACAGTGATTCCACCACAAAACAGCATTTTGCCACATAAAATAGTGTTTCTCTCTCCAAACAGCATTTTGCCACATAAAACAGTGATTCCACCTATAAACAGCATTTTGGCAGATAAAACACTGTTTCTCCATCCAAACAGCCTTTAACGGCAAAAAACGCTGTTTCCAGCCTAAAACAGTGTTTTGCCACATAAAACAGTGATTCAGACCTCTAAACAACCTTTAGAGGCAAAAAACGCTGTTTCCAGCCAGAAACAGCATTTTGCCACATAAAACAGTGAAACCACCTATAAACAGCATTTTGGCAGATAAAACACTGTTTCTCCATCCAAACAGCCTTTAACGGCAAAAAACGCTGTTTCCAGCCTAAAACAGTGTTTTGCCACATAAAACAGTGATTCTGACCTCTAAACAACCTTTAGTGGCAAAAAACGCTGTTTGCAGCCAGAAACAGCATTTTGCCACATAAAACAGTGATTCCACCTATAAACAGCATTTTGGCAGATAAAACACTGTTTCTCCATCCAAACAGCCTTTAACGGCAAAAAACGCTGTTTCTAGCCCAAAACAGCGTTTTGCCACATAAAACAGTGATTCCACCACAAAACAGCATTTTGCCACATAAAATAGTGTTTCTCTCTCCAAACAGCATTTTGCCACATAAAACAGTGTTTCTCTCTCCAAACAGCATTTTGCCACATAAAACAGTGATTCCACCTATAAACAGCATTTTGGCAGATAAAACACTGTTTCTCCATCCAAACAGCCTTTAACGGCAAAAAACGCTGTTTCTAGCCCAAAACAGCGTTTTGCCACATAAAACAGTGATTCCACCACAAAACAGCATTTTGCCACATAAAATAGTGTTTCTCACTCCAAACAGCATTTTGCCACATAAAACAGTGAATCCACCTATAAACAGCATTTTGGCAGATAAAACACTGTTTCTCCATCCAAACAGCCTTTAACGGCAAAAAACGCTGTTTCCAGCCTAAAACAGTGTTTTGCCACATAAAACAGTGATTCTGACCTCTAAACAACCTTTAGAGGCAAAAAACGCTGTTTGCAGCCAGAAACAGCATTTTGCCACATAAAACAGTGAATTCACCTATAAACAGCATTTTGGCAGATAAAACACTGTTTCTCCATCCAAACAGCCTTTAACGGCAAAAAACGCTGTTTCTAGCCCAAAACAGCGTTTTGCCACATAAAACAGTGATTCCACCACAAAACAGCATTTTGCCACATAAAACAGTGTTTCTCTCTCCAAACAGCATTTTGCCACATAAAACAGTGATTCCACCTATAAACAGCATTTTGGCAGATAAAACACTGTTTCTCCATCCAAACAGCCTTTAACGGCAAAAAACGCTGTTTCCAGCCTAAAACAGTGTTTTCCCACATAAAACAGTGATTTGACCTCTAAACAACCTTTAGAGGCAAAAAACGCTGTTTCCAGCCA
The DNA here is from genome assembly GCF_048128805.1 of Centroberyx gerrardi. NCBI lineage: Eukaryota > Metazoa > Chordata > Actinopteri > Beryciformes > Berycidae > Centroberyx > Centroberyx gerrardi. Next base: position 168,056 of record NW_027605187.1, read on the forward strand.
GAAACAGCATTTTGCCACATAAAACAGTGAATCCACCTATAAACAGCATTTTGGCAGATAAAACACTGTTTCTCCATCCAAACAGCCTTTAACGGCAAAAAACGCTGTTTCCAGCCTAAAACAGTGTTTTGCCACATAAAACAGTGATTCTGACCTCTAAACAACCTTTAGAGGTAAAAAACGCTGTTTGCAGCCAGAAACAGCATTTTGCCACATAAAACAGTGAATCCACCTATAAACAGCATTTTGGCAGATAAAACACTGTTTCTCCATCCAAACAGCCTTTAACGGCAAAAAACGCTGTTTCTAGCCCAAAACAGCGTTTTGCCACATAAAACAGTGATTCCACCACAAAATAGCATTTTGCCACATAAAACAGTGTTTCTCTCTCCAAACAGCATTTTGCCACATAAAACAGTGATTCCACCTATAAACAGCATTTTGGCAGATAAAACACTGTTTCTCCATCCAAACAGCCTTTAACGGCAAAAAACGCTGTTTCCAGCCTAAAACAGTTTTTTCCCACATAAAACAGTGATTCTGACCTCTAAACAACCTTTAGAGGCAAAAAACGCTGTTTCCAGCCAGAAACAGCATTTTGCCACATAAAACAGTGAATCCACCTATAAACAGCATTTTGGCAGATAAAACACTGTTTCTCCATCCAAACAGCCTTTAACGGCAAAAAACGCTGTTTCCAGCCTAAAACAGTGTTTTGCCACATAAAACAGTGATTCTGACCTCTAAACAACCTTTAGAGGCAAAAAACGCAGTTTGCAGCCAGAAACAGCATTTTGCCACATAAAACAGTGAATCCACTTATAAACAGCATTTTGGCAGATAAAACACTGTTTCTCCATCCAAACAGCCTTTAACGGCAAAAAACGCTGTTTCTAGCCCAAAACAGCGTTTTGCCACATAAAACAGTGATTCCACCACAAAACAGCATTTTGCCACATAAAATAGTGTTTCTCTCTCCAAACAGCATTTTGCCACATAAAACAGTGATTCCACCTATAAACAGCATTTTGGCAGATAAAACACTGTTTCTCCATCCAAACAGCCTTTAAAGACAAAAAACGCTGTTTCCAGCCAGAAAGAGCATTTTGCCACATAAAACAGTGATTCCACCTATAAACAGCATTTTGGCAGATAAAACACTGTTTCTCCATCCAAACAGCCTTTAAAGGCAAAAAACACTGTTTCCAGCCAGAAACAGCATTTTGCCACATAAAACAGTGATTCCACCTATAAAAAGCATTTTGGCAGATAAAACACTGTTTCTCCATCCAAACTGCAATTAAAGTGGGACATTGCATGGCTGAAAAGGCCTCAGTAAAGTTGATGAGAAGGCCGTCATTGACTTAACATTGGTGACCTTTTGAACTTTGGGGTCACTTTTGGGGCACTTCCTGTGGTCCTAGGATGACAACTTTGAACTCACATGTTCGGTGGGACGCCAGCTTTCAGGCAAAAGTGGTTGCAAGTCAATCGGGACTTGCATGGCTGAAAAGGCCTCAGTAAAGTTGATGAGAAGGCCGTCATTGACTTAACATTGGTGACCTTTTGAACTTTGGGGTCACTTTTGGGGAACTTCCTGTGGTCCGAGAAGGACAAAATTGAACTCACACGTTCGGTGGGACGCCAGCTATCAGGCAAAAGTGGTTGCAAGTCAATCGGGACTTGCATGTCTGAAAAGGCCTCAGTAAATTTGTTCCTCATACATTGGCCACCTTTTGAACTTTGGGGTCACTTTTGGGGCACTTCCTGTGGTCCTAGAATGACAAAATTGAACTCACATGGTCGGTGGGACGCCAGCTTTCAGGCAAAAGTGGTTGCAAGTCAATCGGGACTTGCATGGCTGAAAAGGCCTCAGTAAAGTTGATGAGAAGGCCGTCATTGACTTAACATTGGTGACCTTTTGAAGTTTGAGGTCACTTTTGGGGCACTTCCTGTGGTCTTAGAATGACAACATTGAACTCACATGTTCGGTGGGACGCCAGCTTTCAGGCAAAAGTGGTTGCAAGTCAATCGGGACTTGCATGGCTGAAAAGGCCTCAGTAAAGTTCATGAGAAGGCCGTCATTGACTTAACATTGGTGACCTTTTGAACTTTGGGGTCACTTTTGGGGCACTTCCTGTGGTCCTAGAAGGACAAAATTGGACTCACTCGTTCGGTGGGTGGCCAGCTTTCAGGCAAGAGTGGTTGCAAGTCAATCGGGACTTGCATGGCTGAAAAGGCCTCAGTAAAGTTGATGAGAAGGCCGTCATTGACTTAACATTGGTGACCTTTTGAACTTTGGGGTCACTTTTGGGGCACTTCCTGTGGTCCGAGAAGGACAAAATTGAACTCACACATTCGGTGGGACGCCAGCTATCAGGCAAAAGTGGTTGCAAGTCAATCGGGACTTGCATGGCTGAAAAGGCCTCAGTAAATTTGTTCCTCATACATTGGCCAACTTTTGAATTTTGGGGTCACTTTTGGGGAACTTCCTGTGGTCCTAGGATGACAACTTTGAACTCACATGTTCGGTGGGACGCCAGCTTTCAGGCAAAAGTGGTTGCAAGTCAATCGGGACTTGCATGGCTGAAAAGGCCTCAGTAAAGTTGATGAGAAGGCCGTCATTGACTTAACATTGGTGACCTTTTGAACTTTGGGGTCACTTTTGGGGCACTTCCTGTGGTCCTAGAAGGACAAAATTGGACTCACTCGTTCGGTGGGTGGCCAGCTTTCAGGCAAGAGTGGTTGCAAGTCAATCGGGACTTGCATGGCTGAAAAGGCCTCAGTAAAGTGTATGAAAAGGCCGTCATTGACTTAACATTGGTGACCTTTTGAACTTTGGGGTCACTTTTGGGGCACTTCCTGTGGTCCGAGAAGGACAAAATTGAACTCACACGTTCGGTGCGACATCAGCTATCAGGCAAAAGTGGTTGCAAGTCAATCGGGACTTGCATGGCTGAAAAGGCCTCAGTAAATTTGTTCCTCATACATTGGCCAACTTTTGAACTTTGGGGTCACTTTTGGGGCACTTCCTGTGGTCCTAGAATGACAACTTTGAACTCACATGTTCGGTGGGACGCCAGCTTTCAGGCAAAAGTGGTTGCAAGTCAATCGGGACTTGCATGGCTGAAAAGGCCTCAGTAAAGTTGATGAGAAGGCCGTCATTGACTTAACATTGGTGACCTTTTGAACTTTGGGGTCACTTTTGGGGCACTTCCTGTGGTCCTAGGATGACAACTTTGAACTCACATGTTCGGTGGGACGCCAGCTTTCAGGCAAAAGTGGTTGCAAGTCAATCGGGACTTGCATGGCTGAAAAGGCCTCAGTAAAGTTGATGAGAAGGCCGTCATTGACTTAACATTGGTGACCTTTTGAACTTTGGGGTCACTTTTGGGGAACTTCCTGTGGTCCGAGAAGGACAAAATTGAACTCACACGTTCGGTGGGACGCCAGCTATCAGGCAAAAGTGGTTGCAAGTCAATCGGGACTTGCATGTCTGAAAAGGCCTCAGTAAATTTGTTCCTCATACATTGGCCACCTTTTGAACTTTGGGGTCACTTTTGGGGCCCTTCCTGTGGTCCTAGAATGACAAAATTGAACTCACATGGTCGGTGGGACGCCAGCTTTCAGGCAAAAGTGGTTGCAAGTCAATCGGGACTTGCATGGCTGAAAAGGCCTCAGTAAAGTTGATGAGAAGGCCGTCATTGACTTAACATTGGTGACCTTTTGAAGTTTGAGGTCACTTTTGGGGCACTTCCTGTGGTCTTAGAATGACAACATTGAACTCACATGTTCGGTGGGACGCCAGCTTTCAGGCAAAAGTGGTTGCAAGTCAATCGGGACTTGCATGGCTGAAAAGGCCTCAGTAAAGTTGATGAGAAGGCCGTCATTGACTTAACATTGGTGACCTTTTGAACTTTGGGGTCACTTTTGGGGCACTTCCTGTGGTCCTAGAAGGACAAAATTGGACTCACTCGTTCGGTGGGTGGCCAGCTTTCAGGCAAAAGTGGTTTCAAGTAAATCGGGACTTGCATGGCTGAAAAGGCCTCAGTAAAGTTGATGAGAAGGCCGTCATTGACTTAACATTGGTGACCTTTTGAACTTTGGGGTCACTTTTGGGTCACTTCCTGTGGTCCTAGAAGGACAAAATTGAACTCACACGTTCGGTGGGACGCCAGCTATCAGGCAAAAGTGGTTGCAAGTCAATCGGGAGTTGCATGGCTGAAAAGGCCTCAGTAAATTTGTTCCTCATACATTGGCCAACTTTTGAACTTTGGGGTCACTTTTGGGGCACTTCCTGTGGTCCTAGGATGACAACTTTGAACTCACATGTTCGGTGGGACGCCAGCTTTCAGGCAAAAGTGGTTGCAAGTCAATCGGGACTTGCATGGCTGAAAAGGCCTCAGTAAAGTTGATGAGAAGGCCGTCATTGACTTAACATTGGTGACCTTTTGAACTTTGGGGTCACTTTTGGGGCACTTCCTGTGGTCCTAGAAGGACAAAATTGGACTCACTCGTTCGGTGGGTGGCCAGCTTTCAGGCAAGAGTGGTTGCAAGTCAATCGGGACTTGCATGGCTGAAAAGGCCTCAGTAAAGTGTATGAAAAGGCCGTCATTGACTTAACATTGGTGACCTTTTGAACTTTGGGGTCACTTTTGGGGCACTTCCTGTGGTCCGAGAAGGACAAAATTGAACTCACACGTTCGGTGGGACGCCAGCTATCAGGCAAAAGTGGTTGCAAGTCAATCGGGACTTGCATGGCTGAAAAGGCCTCAGTAAATTTGTTCCTCATACATTGGCCAACTTTTGAACTTTGGGGTCACTTTTGGGGCACTTCCTGTGGTCCTAGGATGACAACTTTGAACTCACATGTTCGGTGGGACGCCAGCTTTCAGGCAAAAGTGGTTGCAAGTCAATCGGGACTTGCATGGCTGAAAAGGCCTCAGTAAAGTTGATGAGAAGGCCGTCATTGACTTAACATTGGTGACCTTTTGAACTTTGGGGTCACTTTTGGGGCACTTCCTGTGGTCCTAGAAGGACAAAATTGGACTCACTCGTTCGGTGGGTGGCCAGCTTTCAGGCAAAAGTGGTTTCAAGTAAATCGGGACTTGCATGGCTGAAAAGGCCTCAGTAAAGTTGATGAGAAGGCCGTCATTGACTTAACATTGGTGACCTTTTGAACTTTGGGGTCACTTTTGGGGCACTTCCTGTGGTCCTAGAAGGACAAAATTGGACTCACTCGTTCGGTGGGTGGCCAGCTTTCAGGCAAGAGTGGTTGCAAGTCAATCGGGACTTGCATGGCTGAAAAGGCCTCAGTAAAGTGTATGAAAAGGCCGTCATTGACTTAACATTGGTGACCTTTTGAACTTTGGGGTCACTTTTGGGGCACACAGCGTTTTGCCACATAAAACAGTGATTCCACCACAAAACAGCATTTTACCACATAAAATAGTGTTTCTCTTTCCAAACAGCGTTTTGCCACATAAAACAGTGATTCTGCCTCCAAACAACTTTTAGAGGCAAAAAACGCTGTTTCCAGCCAGAAACAGCATTTTGCCACATAAAACAGTGAATCCACCTATAAACAGCATTTTGGCAGATAAAATACTGTTTCTCCATCCAAACAGCCTTTAACGGCAAAAAACGCTGTTTCCAGCCCAAAACAGCGTTTTGCCACATAAAACAGTGATTCCACCACAAAACAGCATTTGGCCACATAAAATAGTGTTTCTCTCTCCAAACAGCATTTTGCCACATAAAACAGTGTTTCTCTCTCCAAACAGCATTTTGCCACATAAAACAGTGATTCCACCTATAAACAGCATTTTGGCAGATAAAACACTGTTTCTCCATCCAAACAGCCTTGAAAGGCAAAAAATGCCGTTTCCAGCCCGAAACAGCATTTTGCCACATAAAATAGTGTTTCTCTCTCCAAACAGCATTTTGCCACATAAAACAGTGTTTCTCTCTCCAAACAGCATTTTGCCACATAAAACAGTCATTCCACCACAAAACAGCATTTTGCCACATAAAACAGTGTTTCTCTCTCCAAACAGCATTTTGCCACATAAAACAGTCATTCCACCACAAAACAGTATTTTGCCACATAAAACAGTGTTTCTCTCTCCAAACAGCATTTTGCCACATAAAACAGTGATTCCACCTATAAACAGCATTTTGGCAGATGAAACACTGTTTCTCCATCAAAACAGCCTTTAAAGGCAAAAAATGCCGTTTCCAGCCATAAACAGCATTTTGCCACATAAAACAGTCATTCCACCCCAAAACAGCATTTTGCCACATAAAACAGTGATTCCACCACAAAACAGCATTTTGCCACATAAAACAGTGTTTCTCTCTCCAAACAGCATTTTGCCACATAAAACAGTGTTTCTCTCTCCAAACAGCATTTTGCCACATAAAACAGTCATTCCACCCCAAAACAGCATTTTGCCACATATAACAGTGATTCCACCAGAAAACAGCATTTTGCCACATAAAACAGTGTTTCTCTCTCCAAACAGCATTTTGCCACATAAAACAGTCATTCCACCCCAAAACAGCATTTTGCCACATGAAACAGTGTTTCTCTCTCCAAACAGCATTTTGCCACATAAAACAGTCATTCCACCCCAAAACAGCATTTTGCCACATAAAACAGTCATTCCACCCCAAAACAGCATTTTGCCACATAAAACAGTGATTCCACCACAAAACAGCATTTTGCCACATAAAACAGTGTTTCTCTCTCCAAACAGCATTTTGCCACATAAAACAGTGTTTCTCTCTCCAAACAGCATTTTGCCACATAAAACAGTCATTCCACCCCAAAACAGCATTTTGCCACATAAAACAGTGATTCCACCATAAAACAGCATTTTGCCACATAAAACAGTGTTTCTCTCTCCAAACAGCATTTTGCCACATAAAACAATCATTCCACCCCAAAACAGCATTTTGCCACATAAAACAGTGTTTCTCTCTCCAAACAGCATTTTGCCACATAAAACAGTCATTCCACCCCAAAACAGCATTTTGCCACATAAAACAGTCATTCCACCACAAAACAGCATTTTGCCACATAAAACAGTGTTTCTCTCTCCAAACAGCATTTTGCCACATAAAACAGTGTTTCTCTCTCCAAACAGCATTTGGCCACATAAAACAGTGATTCTGCCTCCAACCTGCTTTTAAACGCAAAAAACGCTGTTTCCAGCCAGAAACAGCATTTTGCCACATAAAACAGTCATTCCACCCCAAAACAGTATTTTGCCACATAAAACAGTGATTCCACCACAAAACAGCATTTTGCCACATAATACAGTGTGTCTCTCTCCAAACAGGATTTTGCCACATAAAACAGTGATTCCACCACAAAACAGCATTTTGCCACATTAAACAGTGTTTCTCTCTCCAAACAGCATTTTGCCACATAAAACAGTCATTCCACCACAAAACAGTATTTTGCCACATAAAACAGTGTTTCTCTCTCCAAACAGCATTTTGCCACATAAAACAGTGATTCCACCTATAAACAGCATTTTGGCAGATGAAACACTGTTTCTCCATCAAAACAGCCTTTAAAGGCAAAAAATGCCGTTTCCAGCCAGAAACAGCATTTTGCCACATAAAATACTGTTTCTCTCTCCAAACAGCATTTTGCCACATAAAACAGTGTTTCTCTGTCCAAACAGCATTTTGCCACATAAAACAGTCATTCCACCCCAAAACAGCATTTTGCCACATAAAACAGTCATTCCACCACAAAACAGCATTTTGCCACATAAAACAGTGTTTCTCTCTCCAAACAGCATTTTGCCACATAAAACAGTGTTTCTCTCTCCAAACAGCATTTGGCCACATAAAACAGTGATTCTGCCTCCAAACTGCTTTTAAACGCAAAAAACGCTGTTTCCAGCCAGAAACAGCATTTTGCCACATGAAACAGTCATTCCACCCCAAAACAGTATTTTGCCACATAAAACAGTGATTCCACCACAAAACAGCATTTTGCCACATAATACAGTGTGTCTCTCTCCAAACAGGATTTTGCCACATAAAACAGTGATTCCACCACAAAACAGCATTTTGCCACATTAAACAGTGTTTCTCTCTCCAAACAGCATTTTGCCACATAAAACAGTCATTCCACCACAAAACAGTATTTTGCCACATAAAACAGTGTTTCTCTCTCCAAACAGCATTTTGCCACATAAAACAGTGATTCCACCTATAAACAGCATTTTGGCAGATGAAACACTGTTTCTCCATCAAAACAGCCTTTAAAGGCAAAAAATGCCGTTTCCAGCCAGAAACAGCATTTTGCCACATAAAATACTGTTTCTCTCTCCAAACAGCATTTTGCCACATAAAACAGTGTTTCTCTGTCCAAACAGCATTTTGCCACATAAAACAGTCATTCCACCCCAAAACAGCATTTTGCCACATAAAACAGTCATTCCACCACAAAACAGCATTTTGCCACATAAAACAGTGTTTCTCTCTCCAAACAGCATTTTGCCACATAAAACAGTGTTTCTCTCTCCAAACAGCATTTGGCCACATAAAACAGTGATTCTGCCTCCAAACTGCTTTTAAACGCAAAAAACGCTGTTTCCAGCCAGAAACAGCATTTTGCCACATGAAACAGTCATTCCACCCCAAAACAGTATTTTGCCACATAAAACAGTGATTCCACCACAAAACAGCATTTTGCCACATAATACAGTGTGTCTCTCTCCAAACAGGATTTTGCCACATAAAACAGTGATTCCACCACAAAACAGCATTTTGCCACATTAAACAGTGTTTCTCTCTCCAAACAGCATTTTGCCACATAAAACAGTCATTCCACCCCAAAACAGCATTTTGCCACATAAAACAGTGTTTCTCTCTCCAAACAGCATTTTGCCACATAAAACAGTCATTCCACCCCAAAACAGCATTTTGCCACATAAAACAGTCATTCCACCCCAAAACAGCATTTTGCCACATAAAACAGTGATTCCACCACAAAACAGCATTTTGCCACATAAAACAGTGTTTCTCTCTCCAAACAGCATTTTGCCACATAAAACAGTGTTTCTCTCTCCAAACAGCATTTTGCCACATAAAACAGTCATTCCACCCCAAAACAGCATTTTGCCACATAAAACAGTCATTCCACCCCAAAACAGCATTTTGCCACATAAAACAGTCATTCCACCACAAAACAGCATTTTGCCACATAAAACAGTGTTTCTCTCTCCAAACAGCATTTTGCCACATAAAACAGTGTTTCTCTCTCCAAACAGCATTTGGCCACATAAAACAGTGATTCTGCCTCCAAACTGCTTTTAAACGCAAAAAACGCTGTTTCCAGCCAGAAACAGCATTTTGCCACATAAAACAGTCATTCCACCCCAAAACAGTATTTTGCCACATAAAACAGTGATTCCACCACAAAACAGCATTTTGCCACATAATACAGTGTGTCTCTCTCCAAACAGGATTTTGCCACATAAAACAGTGATTCCACCACAAAACAGCATTTTGCCACATTAAACAGTGTTTCTCTCTCCAAACAGCATTTTGCCACATAAAACAGTCATTCCACCACAAAACAGTATTTTGCCACATAAAACAGTGTTTCTCTCTCCAAACAGCATTTTGCCACATAAAACAGTGATTCCACCTATAAACAGCATTTTGGCAGATGAAACACTGTTTCTCCATCAAAACAGCCTTTAAAGGCAAAAAATGCCGTTTCCAGCCATAAACAGCATTTTGCCACATAAAACAGTCATTCCACCCCAAAACAGCATTTTGCCACATAAAACAGTGATTCCACCACAAAACAGCATTTTGCCACATAAAACAGTCATTCCACCCCAAAACAGCATTTTGCCACATAAAACAGTCATTCCACCACAAAACAGCATTTTGCCACATAAAACAGTGTTTCTCTCTCCAAACAGCATTTTGCCACATAAAACAGTGTTTCTCTCTCCAAACAGCATTTTGCCACATAAAACAGTATTTCTCTCTCCAAACAGCATTTTGCCACATAAAACAGTGATTCCACCTATAAACAGCATTTTGGCAGATAAAACACTGTTTCTCCATCCAAACAGCCTTTAACGGCAAAAAACGCTGTTTCCAGCCTAAAACAGTGATTTGCCACATAAAACAGTAATTCTGACCTCTAAACAACCTTTAGAGGCAAAAAACGCTGTTTCCAGCCAGAAACAGCATTTTGCCACATAAAACAGTGAATCCACCTATAAACAGCATTTTGGCAGATAAAACACTGTTTCTCCATCCAAACAGCCTTTAACGGCAAAAAACGCTGTTTCCAGCCCAAAACAGCGTTTTGCCACATAAAACAGTGATTCCACCACAAAACAGCATTTTGCCACATAAAATAGTGTTTCTCTCTCCAAACAGCATTTTGCCACATAAAACAGTGATTCCACCTATAAACAGCATTTTGGCAGATAAAACACTGTTTCTCCATCCAAACAGCCTTTAAAGACAAAAAACGCTGTTTCCAGCCAGAAAGAGCATTTTGCCACATAAAACAGTGATTCCACCTATAAACAGCATTTTGGCAGATAAAACACTGTTTCTCCATCCAAACAGCCTTTAAAGGCAAAAAACACTGTTTCCAGCCAGAAACAGCATTTTGCCACATAAAACAGTGATTCCACCTATAAAAAGCATTTTGGCAGATAAAACACTGTTTCTCCATCCAAACTGCAATTAAAGTGGGACATTGCATGGCTGAAAAGGCCTCAGTAAAGTTGATGAGAAGGCCGTCATTGACTTAACATTGGTGACCTTTTGAACTTTGGGGTCACTTTTGGGGCACTTCCTGTGGTCCTAGAAGGACAAAATTGGACTCACTCGTTCGGTGGGTGGCCAGCTTTCAGGCAAGAGTGGTTGCAAGTCAATCGGGACTTGCATGGCTGAAAAGGCCTCAGTAAAGTGTATGAAAAGGCCGTCATTGACTTAACATTGGTGACCTTTTGAACTTTGGGGTCACTTTTGGGGCACTTCCTGTGGTCCGAGAAGGACAAAATTGAACTCACACGTTCGGTGCGACGCCAGCTATCAGGCAAAAGTGGTTGCAAGTCAATCGGGACTTGCATGGCTGAAAAGGCCTCAGTAAATTTGTTCCTCATACATTGGCCAACTTTTGAACTTTGGGGTCACTTTTGGGGCACTTCCTGTGGTCCTAGGATGACAACTTTGAACTCACATGTTCGGTGGGACGCCAGCTTTCAGGCAAAAGTGGTTGCAAGTCAATCGGGACTTGCATGGCTGAAAAGGCCTCAGTAAAGTTGATGAGAAGGCCGTCATTGACTTAACATTGGTGACCTTTTGAACTTTGGGGTCACTTTTAGGGCACTTCCTGTGGTCCTAGAAGGACAAAATTGGACTCACTCGTTCGGTGGGTGGCCAGCTTTCAGGCAAAAGTGGTTTCAAGTAAATCGGGACTTGCATGGCTGAAAAGGCCTCAGTAAAGTTGATGAGAAGGCCGTCATTGACTTAACATTGGTGACCTTTTGAACTTTGGGGTCACTTTTGGGGCACTTCCTGTGGTCCTAGAAGGACAAAATTGGACTCACTCGTTCGGTGGGTGGCCAGCTTTCAGGCAAGAGTGGTTGCAAGTCAATCGGGACTTGCATGGCTGAAAAGGCCTCAGTAAAGTGTATGAAAAGGCCGTCATTGACTTAACATTGGTGACCTTTTGAACTTTGGGGTCACTTTTGGGGCACTTCCTGTGGTCCGAGAAGGACAAAATTGAACTCACACGTTCGGTGCGACGCCAGCTATCAGGCAAAAGTGGTTGCAAGTCAATCGGGACTTGCATGGCTGAAAAGGCCTCAGTAAATTTGTTCCTCATACATTGGCCAACTTTTGAACTTTGGGGTCACTTTTGGGGCACTTCCTGTGGTCCTAGGATGACAACTTTGAACTCACATGTTCGGTGGGACGCCAGCTTTCAGGCAAAAGTGGTTGCAAGTCAATCGGGACTTGCATGGCTGAAAAGGCCTCAGTAAAGTTGATGAGAAGGCCGTCATTGACTTAACATTGGTGACCTTTTGAACTTTGGGGTCACTTTTGGGGCACTTCCTGTGGTCCTAGAAGGACAAAATTGGACTCACTCGTTCGGTGGGTGGCCAGCTTTCAGGCAAAAGTGGTTTCAAGTAAATCGGGACTTGCATGGCTGAAAAGGCCTCAGTAAAGTTGATGAGAAGGCCGTCATTGACTTAACATTGGTGACCTTTTGAACTTTGGGGTCACTTTTGGGGCACTTCCTGTGGTCCTAGAAGGACAAAATTGGACTCACTCGTTCGGTGGGTGGCCAGCTTTCAGGCAAGAGTGGTTGCAAGTCAATCGGGACTTGCATGGCTGAAAAGGCCTCAGTAAAGTGTATGAAAAGGCCGTCATTGACTTAACATTGGTGACCTTTTGAACTTTGGGGTCACTTTTGGGGCACTTCCTGTGGTCCGAGAAGGACAAAATTGAACTCACACGTTCGGTGGGACGCCAGCTATCAGGCAAAAGTGGTTGCAAGTCAATCGGGACTTGCATGTCTGAAAAGGCCTCAGTAAATTTGTTCCTCATACATTGGCCACCTTTTGAACTTTGGGGTCACTTTTGGGGCACTTCCTGTGGTCCTAGAATGACAAAATTGAACTCACATGGTCGGTGGGACGCCAGCTTTCAGGCAAAAGTGGTTGCAAGTCAATCGGGACTTGCATGGCTGAAAAGGCCTCAGTAAAGTTGATGAGAAGGCCGTCATTGACTTAACATTGGTGACCTTTTGAACTTTGGGGTCACTTTTGGGGCACTTCCTGTGGTCCTAGAAGGACAAAATTGGACTCACTCGTTCGGTGGGTGGCCAGCTTTCAGGCAAAAGTGGTTTCAAGTAAATCGGGACTTGCATGGCTGAAAAGGCCTCAGTAAAGTTGATGAGAAGGCCGTCATTGACTTAACATTGGTGACCTTTTGAACTTTGGGGTCACTTTTGGGGCACTTCCTGTGGTCCTAGAAGGACAAAATTGGACTCACTCGTTCGGTGGGTGGCCAGCTTTCAGGCAAGAGTGGTTGCAAGTCAATCGGGACTTGCATGGCTGAAAAGGCCTCAGTAAAGTGTATGAAAAGGCCGTCATTGACTTAACATTGGTGACCTTTTGAACTTTGGGGTCACTTTTGGGGCACTTCCTGTGGTCCGAGAAGGACAAAATTGAACTCACACGTTCGGTGCGACGCCAGCTATCAGGCAAAAGTGGTTGCAAGTCAATCGGGACTTGCATGGCTGAAAAGGCCTCAGTAAATTTGTTCCTCATACATTGGCCAACTTTTGAACTTTGGGGTCACTTTTGGGGCACTTCCTGTGGTCCTAGGATGACAACTTTGAACTCACATGTTCGGTGGGACGCCAGCTTTCAGGCAAAAGTGGTTGCAAGTCAATCGGGACTTGCATGGCTGAAAAGGCCTCAGTAAAGTTGATGAGAAGGCCGTCATTGACTTAACATTGGTGACCTTTTGAACTTTGGGGTCACTTTTGGGGCACTTCCTGTGGTCCTAGAAGGACAAAATTGGACTCACTCGTTCGGTGGGTGGCCAGCTTTCAGGCAAAAGTGGTTTCAAGTAAATCGGGACTTGCATGGCTGAAAAGGCCTCAGTAAAGTTGATGAGAAGGCCGTCATTGACTTAACATTGGTGACCTTTTGAACTTTGGGGTCACTTTTGGGGCACTTCCTGTGGTCCTAGAAGGACAAAATTGGACTCACTCGTTCGGTGGGTGGCCAGCTTTCAGGCAAGAGTGGTTGCAAGTCAATCGGGACTTGCATGGCTGAAAAGGCCTCAGTAAAGTGTATGAAAAGGCCGTCATTGACTTAACATTGGTGACCTTTTGAACTTTGGGGTCACTTTTGGGGCACTTCCTGTGGTCCGAGAAGGACAAAATTGAACTCACACGTTCGGTGGGACGCCAGCTATCAGGCAAAAGTGGTTGCAAGTCAATCGGGACTTGCATGTCTGAAAAGGCCTCAGTAAATTTGTTCCTCATACATTGGCCACCTTTTGAACTTTGGGGTCACTTTTGGGGCACTTCCTGTGGTCCTAGAATGACAAAATTGAACTCACATGGTCGGTGGGACGCCAGCTTTCAGGCAAAAGTGGTTGCAAGTCAATCGGGACTTGCATGGCTGAAAAGGCCTCAGTAAAGTTGATGAGAAGGCCGTCATTGACTTAACATTGGTGACCTTTTGAACTTTGGGGTCACTTTTGGGGCACTTCCTGTGGTCCTAGAAGGACAAAATTGGACTCACTCGTTCGGTGGGTGGCCAGCTTTCAGGCAAGAGTGGTTGCAAGTCAATCGGGACTTGCATGGCTGAAAAGGCCTCAGTAAAGTGTATGAAAAGGCCGTCATTGACTTAACATTGGTGACCTTTTGAACTTTGGGGTCACTTTTGGGGCACTTCCTGTGGTCCGAGAAGGACAAAATTGAACTCACACGTTCGGTGGGACGCCAGCTATCAGGCAAAAGTGGTTGCAAGTCAATCGGGACTTGCATGGCTGAAAAGGCCTCAGTAAATTTGTTCCTCATACATTGGCCAACTTTTGAACTTTGGGGTCACTTTTGGGGCACTTCCTGTGGTCCTAGGATGACAACTTTGAACTCACATGTTCGGTGGGACGCCAGCTTTCAGGCAAAAGTGGTTGCAAGTCAATCGGGACTTGCATGGCTGAAAAGGCCTCAGTAAAGTTGATGAGAAGGCCGTCATTGACTTAACATTGGTGACCTTTTGAACTTTGGGGTCACTTTTGGGGCACTTCCTGTGGTCCTAGAAGGACAAAATTGGACTCACTCGTTCGGTGGGTGGCCAGCTTTCAGGCAAAAGTCGTTTCAAGTAAATCGGGACTTGCATGGCTAAAAAGGCCTCAGTAAAGTTGATGAGAAGGCCGTCATTGACTTAACATTGGTGACCTTTTGAACTTTGGGGTCACTTTTGGGGCACTTCCTGTGGTCCTAGAAGGACAAAATTGGACTCACTCGTTCGGTGGGTGGCCAGCTTTCAGGCAAGAGTGGTTGCAAGTCAATCGGGACTTGCATGGCTGAAAAGGCCTCAGTAAAGTGTATGAAAAGGCCGTCATTGACTTAACATTGGTGACCTTTTGAACTTTGGGGTCACTTTTGGGGCACTTCCTGTGGTCCGAGAAGGACAAAATTGAACTCACACGTTCGGTGGGACGCCAGCTATCAGGCAAAAGTGGTTGCAAGTCAATCGGGACTTGCATGTCTGAAAAGGCCTCAGTAAATTTGTTCCTCATACATTGGCCACCTTTTGAACTTTGGGGTCACTTTTGGGGCACTTCCTGTGGTCCTAGAATGACAAAATTGAACTCACATGGTCGGTGGGACGCCAGCTTTCAGGCAAAAGTGGTTGCAAGTCAATCGGGACTTGCATGGCTGAAAAGGCCTCAGTAAAGTTGATGAGAAGGCCGTCATTGACTTAACATTGGTGACCTTTTGAACTTTGGGGTCACTTTTGGGGCACTTCCTGTGGTCCTAGAAGGACAAAATTGGACTCACTCGTTCGGTGGGTGGCCAGCTTTCAGGCAAGAGTGGTTGCAAGTCAATCGGGACTTGCATGGCTGAAAAGGCCTCAGTAAAGTGTATGAAAAGGCCGTCATTGACTTAACATTGGTGACCTTTTGAACTTTGGGGTCACTTTTGGGGCACTTCCTGTGGTCCGAGAAGGACAAAATTGAACTCACACGTTCGGTGCGACGCCAGCTATCAGGCAAAAGTGGTTGCAAGTCAATCGGGACTTGCATGGCTGAAAAGGCCTCAGTAAATTTGTTCCTCATACATTGGCCAACTTTTGAACTTTGGGGTCACTTTTGGGGCACTTCCTGTGGTCCTAGGATGACAACTTTGAACTCACATGTTCGGTGGGACGCCAGCTTTCAGGCAAAAGTGGTTGCAAGTCAATCGGGACTTGCATGGCTGAAAAGGCCTCAGTAAAGTTGATGAGAAGGCCGTCATTGACTTAACATTGGTGACCTTTTGAACTTTGGGGTCACTTTTGGGGCACTTCCTGTGGTCCTAGGATGACAACTTTGAACTCACATGTTCGGTGGGACACCAGCTTTCAGGCAAAAGTGGTTGCAAGTCAATCGGGACTTGCATGGCTGAAAAGGCCTCAGTAAAGTTGATGAGAAGGCCGTCATTGACTTAACATTGGTGACCTTTTGAACTTTGGGGTCACTTTTGGGGAACTTCCTGTGGTCCGAGAAGGACAACATTGAACTCACACGTTCGGTGGGACGCCAGCTATCAGGCAAAAGTGGTTGCAAGTCAATCGGGACTTGCATGTCTGAAAAGGCCTCAGTAAATTTGTTCCTCATACATTGGCCACCTTTTGAACTTTGGGGTCACTTTTGGGGCACTTCCTGTGGTCCTAGAATGACAAAATTGAACTCACATGGTCGGTGGGACGCCAGCTTTCAGGCAAAAGTGGTTGCAAGTCAATCGGGACTTGCATGGCTGAAAAGGCCTCAGTAAAGTTGATGAGAAGGCCGTCATTGACTTAACATTGGTGACCTTTTGAACTTTGGGGTCACTTTTGGGGCACTTCCTGTGGTCCTAGAAGGACAAAATTGGACTCACTCGTTCGGTGGGTGGCCAGCTTTCAGGCAAGAGTGGTTGCAAGTCAATCGGGACTTGCATGGCTGAAAAGGCCTCAGTAAAGTTTATGAGAAGGCCGTCATTGACTTAACATTGGTGACCTTTTGAACTTTGGGGTCACTTTTGGGGCACTTCCTGTGGTCCGAGAAGGACAAAATTGAACTCACATGTTCGGTGGGACGCCAGCTATCAGGCAAAAGTGGTTGCAAGTCAATCGGGACTTGCATGGCTGAAAAGGCCTCAGTAAATTTGTTCCTCATACATTGGCCAACTTTTGAACTTTGGGGTCACTTTTGGGGCACTTCCTGTGGTCCTAGGATGACAACTTTGAACTCACATGTTCGGTGGGACGCCAGCTTTCAGGCAAAAGTGGTTGCAAGTCAATCGGGACTTGCATGGCTGAAAAGGCCTCAGTAAAGTTCATGAGAAGGCCGTCATTGACTTAACATTGGTGACCTTTTGAACTTTGGGGTCACTTTTGGGGCACTTCCTGTGGTCCGAGAAGGACAAAATTGAACTCACACGTTCGGTGGGACGCCAGCTATCAGGCAAAAGTGGTTGCAAGTCAATCGGGACTTGCATGGCTGAAAAGGCCTCAGTAAAGTTGATGAGAAGGCCGTCATTGACTTAACATTGGTGACCTTTTGAACTTTGGGGTCACTTTTGGGGCACACAGCGTTTTGCCACATAAAACAGTGATTCCACCACAAAACAGCATTTTACCACATAAAATAGTGTTTCTCTTTCCAAACAGCGTTTTGCCACATAAAACAGTGATTCTGCCTCCAAACAACTTTTAGAGGCAAAAAACGCTGTTTCCAGCCAGAAACAGCGTTTTGCCACATAAAACAGTGATTCCACCACAAAACAGCATTTTGCCACATAAAATAGTGTTTCTCTCTCCAAACAGCATTTTGCCACATAAAACAGTGTTTCTCTCTCCAAACAGCATTTTGCCACGTAAAACAGTGATTCCACCTATAAACAGCATTTTGGCAGATAAAACACTGTTTCTCCATCCAAACAGCCTTTAACGGCAAAAAACGCCGTTTCCAGCCTAAAACAGCGTTTTGCCACATAAAACAGTGATTCTGACCTCCGAACAACTTTTAGAGGCAAAAAACGCTGTTTCCAGCCAGAAACAGCATTTTGCCACATAAAACAGTGAATCCACCTATAAACAGCATTTTGGCAGATAAAATACTGTTTCTCCATCCAAACAGCCTTTAACGGCAAAAAACGCTGTTTCCAGCCCAAAACAGCGTTTTGCCACATAAAACAGTGATTCCACAACAAAACAGCATTTTGCCACATAAAATAGTGTTTCTCTCTCCAAACAGCATTTTGCCACATAAAACAGTGTTTCTCTCTCCAAACAGCATTTTGCCACATAAAACAGTGATTCCACCTATAAACAGCATTTTGGCAGATAAAACACTGTTTCTCCATCCAAACAGCCTTGAAAGGCAAAAAATGCCGTTTCCAGCCAGAAACAGCATTTTGCCACATAAAATAGTGTTTCTCTCTCCAAACAGCATTTTGCCACATAAAACAGTGTTTCTCTCTCCAAACAGCATTTTGCCACATAAAACAGTCATTCCACCCCAAAACAGCATTTTGCCACATAAAACAGTGTTTCTCTCTCCAAACAGCATTTGGCCACATAAAACAGTGTTTCTCTCTCCAAACAGCATTTGGCCACATAAAACAGTGATTCTGCCTCCAAACTGCTTTTAAACGCAAAAAACGCTGTTTCCAGCCAGAAACAGCATTTTGCCACATAAAACAGTCATTCCACCCCAAAAGAGTATTTTGCCACATAAAACAGTGATTCCACCACAAAACAGCATTTTGCCACATAATACAGTGTGTCTCTCTCCAAACAGGATTTTGCCACATAAAACAGTGATTCCACCACAAAACAGCATTTTGCCACATTAAACAGTGTTTCTCTCTCCAAAAAGCATTTTGCCACATAAAACAGTCATTCCACCACAAAACAGTATTTTGCCACATAAAACAGTGTTTCTCTCTCCAAACAGCATTTTGCCACATAAAACAGTGATTCCACCTATAAACAGCATTTTGGCAGATGAAACACTGTTTCTCCATCAAAACAGCCTTTAAAGGCAAAAAATGCCGTTTCCAGCCAGAAACGGCATTTTGCCACATAAAATAGTGTTTCTCTCTCCAAACAGCATTTTGCCACATAAAACAGTGTTTCTCTCTCCAAACAGCATTTTGCCACATAAAACAGTCATTCCACCCCAAAACAGCATTTTGCCACATAAAACAGTCATTCCAACACAAAACAGCATTTTGCCACATAAAACAGTGTTTCTCTCTCCAAACAGCATTTTGCCACATAAAACAGTGTTTCTCTCTCCAAACAGCATTTGGCCACATAAAACAGTGATTCTGCCTCCAAACTGCTTTTAAACGCAAAAAACGCTGTTTCCAGCCAGAAACAGCATTTTGCCACATAAAACAGTCATTCCACCCCAAAACAGTATTTTGCCACATAAAACAGTGATTCCACCACAAAACAGCATTTTGCCACATAATACAGTGTGTCTCTCTCCAAACAGGATTTTGCCACATAAAACAGTGATTCCACCACAAAACAGCATTTTGCCACATTAAACAGTGTTTCTCTCTCCAAACAGCATTTTGCCACATAAAACAGTCATTCCACCACAAAACAGTATTTTGCCACATAAAACAGTGTTTCTCTCTCCAAACAGCATTTTGCCACATAAAACAGTGATTCCACCTATAAACAGCATTTTGGCGGATGAAACACTGTTTCTCCATCAAAACAGCCTTTAAAGGCAAAAAATGCCGTTTCCAGCCAGAAACAGCATTTTGCCACATAAAACAGTCATTCCACCCCAAAACAGCATTTTGCCACATAAAACAGTGATTCCACCACAAAACAGCATTTTGCCACATAAAACAGTGTTTCTCTCTCCAAACAGCATTTTGCCACATAAAACAGTCATTCCACCCCAAAACAGCATTTTGCCACATAAAACAGTGTTTCTCTCTCCAAACAGCATTTTGCCACATAAAACAGTCATTCCACCCCAAAACAGCATTTTGCCACATAAAACAGTGATTCCACCACAAAACAGCATTTTGCCACATAAAACAGTGTTTCTCTCTCCAAACAGCATTTTGCCACATAAAACAGTGTTTCTCTCTCCAAACAGCATTTTGCCACATAAAACAGTCATTCCACCCCAAAACAGCATTTTGCCACATAAAACAGTCATTCCACCCCAAAACAGCATTTTGCCACATAAAACAGTCATTCCACCACAAAACAGCATTTTGCCACATAAAACAGTGTTTCTCTCTCCAAACAGCATTTTGCCACATAAAACAGTGTTTCTCTCTCCAAACAGCATTTGGCCACATAAAACAGTGATTCTGCCTCCAAACTGCTTTTAAACGCAAAAAACGCTGTTTCCAGCCAGAAACAGCATTTTGCCACATAAAACAGTCATTCCACCCCAAAACAGTATTTTGCCACATAAAACAGTGATTCCACCACAAAACAGCATTTTGCCACATAATACAGTGTGTCTCTCTCCAAACAGGATTTTGCCACATAAAACAGTGATTCCACCACAAAACAGCATTTTGCCACATTAAACAGTGTTTCTCTCTCCAAACAGCATTTTGCCACATAAAACAGTCATTCCACCACAAAACAGTATTTTGCCACATAAAACAGTGTTTCTCTCTCCAAACAGCATTTTGCCACATAAAACAGTGATTCCACCTATAAACAGCATTTTGGCAGTTGAAACACTGTTTCTCCATCAAAACAGCCTTTAAAGGCAAAAAATGCCGTTTCCAGCCATAAACAGCATTTTGCCACATAAAACAGTCATTCCACCCCAAAACAGCATTTTGCCACATAAAACAGTGATTCCACCCCAAAACAGCATTTTGCCACATAAAACAGTGATTCCACCACAAAACAGCATTTTGCCACATAAAACAGTGTTTCTCTCTCCAAACAGCATTTTGCCACATAAAACAGTCATTCCACCCCAAAACAGCATTTTGCCACATAAAACAGTCATTCCACCACAAAACAGCATTTTGCCACATAATACAGTGTGTCTCTCTCCAAACAGGATTTTGCCACATAAAACAGTGATTCCACCACAAAACAGCATTTTGCCACATAAAACAGTGTTTCTCTCTCCAAACAGCATTTTGCCACATAAAACAGTGATTCCACCTATAAACAGCATTTTGGCAGATGAAACACTGTTTCTCCATCAAAACAGCCTTTAAAGGCAAAAAATGCCGTTTCCAGCCAGAAACAGCATTTTGCCACATAAAACAGTCATTCCACCCCAAAACAGCATTTTGCCACATAAAACAGTGATTCCACCACAAAACAGCATTTTGCCACATAAAACAGTCATTCCACCCCAAAACAGCATTTTGCCACATAAAACAGTCATTCCACCACAAAACAGCATTTTGCCACATAAAACAGTGTTTCTCTCTCCAAACAGCATTTTGCCACATAAAACAGTGTTTCTCTCTCCAAACAGCATTTTGCCACATAAAACAGTATTTCTCTCTCCAAACAGCATTTTGCCACGTAAAACAGTGATTCCACCTATAAACAGCATTTTGGCAGATAAAACACTGTTTCTCCATCCAAACAGCCTTTAACGGCAAAAAACGCTGTTTCCAGCCTAAAACAGTGTTTTGCCACATAAAACAGTAATTCTGACCTCTAAACAACCTTTAGAGGCAAAAAACGCTGTTTCCAGCCAGAAACAGCATTTTGCCACATAAAACAGTGAATCCACCTATAAACAGCATTTTGGCAGATAAAACACTGTTTCTCCATCCAAACAGCCTTTAACGGCAAAAAACGCTGTTTCCAGCCCAAAACAGCGTTTTGCCACATAAAACAGTGATTCCACCACAAAACAGCATTTTGCCACATAAAATAGTGTTTCTCTCTCCAAACAGCATTTTGCCACATAAAACAGTGTTTCTCTCTCCAAACAGCATTTTGCCACATAAAACAGTGATTCCACCTATAAACAGCATTTTGGCAGATAAAACACTGTTTCTCCATCCAAACAGCCTTTAACGGCAAAAAACGCTGTTTCCAGCCTAAAACAGTGTTTTGCCACATAAAACAGTGATTCTGACCTCTAAACAACCTTTAGAGGCAAAAAACGCTGTTTGCAGCCAGAAACAGCATTTTGCCACATAAAACAGTGAATCCACCTATAAACAGCATTTTGGCAGATAAAACACTGTTTCTCCATCCAAACAGCCTTTAACGGCAAAAAACGCTGTTTCTAGCCCAAAACAGCGTTTTGCCACATAAAACAGTGATTCCACCACAAAACAGCATTTTGCCACATAAAACAGTGTTTCTCTCTCCAAACAGCATTTTGCCACATAAAACAGTGATTCCACCTATAAACAGCATTTTGGCAGATAAAACACTGTTTCTCCATCCAAACAGCCTTTAACGGCAAAAAACGCTGTTTCCAGCCTAAAACAGTGTTTTGCCACATAAAACAGTGATTCTGACCTCCAAACAACTTTTAGAGGCAAAAAACGCTGTTTCCAGCCAGAAACGGCATTTTGCCACATAAAACAGTGACTCCACCTATAAACAGCATTTTGGCAGATAAAACACTGTTTCTCCATCCAAACAGCCTTTAACGGCAAAAAACGCTGTTTCCAGCCTAAAACAGTGTTTTGCCACATAAAACAGTGATTCTGACCTCTAAACAACCTTTAGAGGCAAAAAACGCTGTTTGCAGCCAGAAACAGCATTTTGCCACATAAAACAGTGAATCCACCTATAAACAGCATTTTGGCAGATAAAACACTGTTTCTCCATCCAAACAGCCTTTAACGGCAAAAAACGCTGTTTCTAGCCCAAAACAGCGTTTTGCCACATAAAACAGTGATTCCACCACAAAACAGCATTTTGCCACATAAAACAGTGTTTCTCTCTCCAAACAGCATTTTGCCACATAAAACAGTGATTCCACCTATAAACAGCATTTTGGCAGATAAAACACTGTTTCTCCATCCAAACAGCCTTTAACGGCAAAAAACGCTGTTTCCAGCCTAAAACAGTTTTTTCCCACATAAAACAGTGATTCTGACCTCTAAACAACCTTTAGAGGCAAAAAACGCTGTTTCCAGCCAGAAACAGCATTTTGCCACATAAAACAGTGATTCCACCTATAAAAAGCATTTTGGCAGATAAAACACTGTTTCCCCATCCAAACTGCAATTAAAGTGGGACATTGCATGGCTGAAAAGGCCTCAGTAAAGTTGATGAGAAGGCCGTCATTGACTTAACATTGGTGACCTTTTGAACTTTGGGGTCACTTTTGGGGCACTTCCTGTGGTCCTAGGATGACAACTTTGAACTCACATGTTCGGTGGGACGCCAGCTTTCAGGCAAAAGTGGTTGCAAGTCAATCGGGACTTGCATGGCTGAAAAGGCCTCAGTAAAGTTGATGAGAAGGCCGTCATTGACTTAACATTGGTGACCTTTTGAACTTTGGGGTCACTTTTGGGGAACTTCCTGTGGTCCGAGAAGGACAAAATTGAACTCACACGTTCGGTGGGACGCCAGCTATCAGGCAAAAGTGGTTGCAAGTCAATCGGGACTTGCATGTCTGAAAAGGCCTCAGTAAATTTGTTCCTCATACATTGGCCACCTTTTGAACTTTGGGGTCACTTTTGGGGCACTTCCTGTGGTCCTAGAATGACAAAATTGAACTCACATGGTCGGTGGGACGCCAGCTTTCAGGCAAAAGTGGTTGCAAGTCAATCGGGACTTGCATGGCTGAAAAGGCCTCAGTAAAGTTGATGAGAAGGCCGTCATTGACTTAACATTGGTGACCTTTTGAAGTTTGAGGTCACTTTTGGGGCACTTCCTGTGGTCTTAGAATGACAACATTGAACTCACATGTTCGGTGGGACACCAGCTTTCAGGCAAAAGTGGTTGCAAGTCAATCGGGACTTGCATGGCTGAAAAGGCCTCAGTAAAGTTGATGAGAAGGCCGTCATTGACTTAACATTGGTGACCTTTTGAACTTTGGGGTCACTTTTGGGGCACTTCCTGTGGTCCGAGAAGGACAAAATTGAACTCACACGTTCGGTGGGACGCCAGCTATCAGGCAAAAGTGGTTGCAAGTCAATCGGGACTTGCATGGCTGAAAAGGCCTCAGTAAATTTGTTCCTCATACATTGGCCAACTTTTGAATTTTGGGGTCACTTTTGGGGAACTTCCTGTGGTCCTAGGATGACAACTTTGAACTCACATGTTCGGTGGGACGCCAGCTTTCAGGCAAAAGTGGTTGCAAGTAAATCGGGACTTGCATGGCTGAAAAGGCCTCAGTAAAGTTGATGAGAAGGCCGTCATTGACTTAACATTGGTGACCTTTTGAACTTTGGGGTCACTTTTGGGGCACTTCCTGTGGTCCTAGAAGGACAAAATTGGACTCACTCGTTCGGTGGGTGGCCAGCTTTCAGGCAAGAGTGGTTGCAAGTCAATCGGGACTTGCATGGCTGAAAAGGCCTCAGTAAAGTGTATGAAAAGGCCGTCATTGACTTAACATTGGTGACCTTTTGAACTTTGGGGTCACTTTTGGGGCACTTCCTGTGGTCCGAGAAGGACAAAATTGAACTCACACGTTCGGTGCAACGCCAGCTATCAGGCAAAAGTGGTTGCAAGTCAATCGGGACTTGCATGGCTGAAAAGGCCTCAGTAAATTTGTTCCTCATACATTGGCCAACTTTTGAACTTTGGGGTCACTTTTGGGGCACTTCCTGTGGTCCTAGGATGACAACTTTGAACTCACATGTTCGGTGGGACGCCAGCTTTCAGGCAAAAGTGGTTGCAAGTCAATCGGGACTTGCATGGCTGAAAAGGCCTCAGTAAAGTTGATGAGAAGGCCGTCATTGACTTAACATTGGTGACCTTTTGAACTTTGGGGTCACTTTTGGGGCACTTCCTGTGGTCCTAGAAGGACAAAATTGGACTCACTCGTTCGGTGGGTGGCCAGCTTTCAGGCAAAAGTGGTTTCAAGTAAATCGGGACTTGCATGGCTGAAAAGGCCTCAGTAAAGTTGATGAGAAGGCCGTCATTGACTTAACATTGGTGACCTTTTGAACTTTGGGGTCACTTTTGGGGCACTTCCTGTGGTCCTAGAAGGACAAAATTGGACTCACTCGTTCGGTGGGTGGCCAGCTTTCAGGCAAGAGTGGTTGCAAGTCAATCGGGACTTGCATGGCTGAAAAGGCCTCAGTAAAGTGTATGAAAAGGCCGTCATTGACTTAACATTGGTGACCTTTTGAACTTTGGGGTCACTTTTGGGGCACTTCCTGTGGTCCGAGAAGGACAAAATTGAACTCACACGTTCGGTGGGACGCCAGCTATCAGGCAAAAGTGGTTGCAAGTCAATCGGGACTTGCATGGCTGAAAAGGCCTCAGTAAATTTGTTCCTCATACATTGGCCAACTTTTGAACTTTGGGGTCACTTTTGGGGCACTTCCTGTGGTCCTAGGATGACAACTTTGAACTCACATGTTCGGTGGGACGCCAGCTTTCAGGCAAAAGTGGTTGCAAGTCAATCGGGACTTGCATGGCTGAAAAGGCCTCAGTAAAGTTCATGAGAAGGCCGTCATTGACTTAACATTGGTGACCTTTTGAACTTTGGGGTCACTTTTGGGGCACTTCCTGTGGTCCTAGGATGACAACTTTGAACTCACATGTTCGGTGGGACGCCAGCTTTCAGGCAAAAGTGGTTGCAAGTCAATCGGGACTTGCATGGCTGAAAAGGCCTCAGTAAAGTTGATGAGAAGGCCGTCATTGACTTAACATTGGTGACCTTTTGAACTTTGGGGTCACTTTTGGGGCACTTCCTGTGGTCCTAGGATGACAACTTTGAACTCACATGTTCGGTGGGACACCAGCTTTCAGGCAAAAGTGGTTGCAAGTCAATCGGGACTTGCATGGCTGAAAAGGCCTCAGTAAAGTTGATGAGAAGGCCGTCATTGACTTAACATTGGTGACCTTTTGAACTTTGGGGTCACTTTTGGGGAACTTCCTGTGGTCCGAGAAGGACAAAATTGAACTCACACGTTCGGTGGGACGCCAGCTATCAGGCAAAAGTGGTTGCAAGTCAATCGGGACTTGCATGTCTGAAAAGGCCTCAGTAAATTTGTTCCTCATACATTGGCCACCTTTTGAACTTTGGGGTCACTTTTGGGGCACTTCCTGTGGTCCTAGAATGACAAAATTGAACTCACATGGTCGGTGGGACGCCAGCTTTCAGGCAAAAGTGGTTGCAAGTCAATCGGGACTTGCATGGCTGAAAAGGCCTCAGTAAAGTTGATGAGAAGGCCGTCATTGACTTAACATTGGTGACCTTTTGAAGTTTGAGGTCACTTTTGGGGCACTTCCTGTGGTCCGAGAAGGACAAAATTGGACTCACTCGTTCGGTGGGTGGCCAGCTTTCAGGCAAAAGTGGTTTCAAGTAAATCGGGACTTGCATGGCTGAAAAGGCCTCAGTAAAGTTGATGAGAAGGCCGTCATTGACTTAACATTGGTGACCTTTTGAACTTTGGGGTCACTTTTGGGGCACTTCCTGTGGTCCTAGAAGGACAAAATTGGACTCACTCGTTCGGTGGGTGGCCAGCTTTCAGGCAAGAGTGGTTACAAGTCAATCGGGACTTGCATGGCTGAAAAGGCCTCAGTAAAGTTTATGAGAAGGCCGTCATTGACTTAACATTGGTGACCTTTTGAACTTTGGGGTCACTTTTGGGGCACTTCCTGTGGTCCGAGAAGGACAAAATTGAACTCACACGTTCGGTGGGACGCCAGCTATCAGGCAAAAGTGGTTGCAAGTCAATCGGGACTTGCATGGCTGAAAAGGCCTCAGTAAATTTGTTCCTCATACATTGGCCAACTTTTGAACTTTGGGGTCACTTTTGGGGCACTTCCTGTGGTCCTAGGATGACAACTTTGAACTCACATGTTCGGTGGGACGCCAGCTTTCAGGCAAAAGTGGTTGCAAGTCAATCGGGACTTGCATGGCTGAAAAGGCCTCAGTAAAGTTCATGAGAAGGCCGTCATTGACTTAACATTGGTGACCTTTTGAACTTTGGGGTCACTTTTGGGGCACTTCCTGTGGTCCTAGAAGGACAAAATTGGACTCACTCGTTCGGTGGGACGCCAGCTTTCAGGCAAAAGTGGTTGCAAGTCAATTGGGACTTGCATGGCTGAAAAGGCCTCAGTAAAGTTGATGAGAAGGCCGTCATTGACTTAACATTGGTGACCTTTTGAACTTTGGGGTCACTTTTGGGGCACTTCCTGTGGTCCGAGAAGGACAAAATTGAACTCACACGTTCGGTGGGACGCCAGCTATCAGGCAAAAGTGGTTGCAAGTCAATCGGGACTTGCATGGCTGAAAAGGCCTCAGTAAAGTTGATGAGAAGGCCGTCATTGACTTAACATTGGTGACCTTTTGAACTTTGGGGTCACTTTTGGGGCACACAGCGTTTTGCCACATAAAACAGTGATTCCACCACAAAACAGCATTTTACCACATAAAATAGTGTTTCTCTTTCCAAACAGCGTTTTGCCACATAAAACAGTGATTCTGCCTCCAAACAACTTTTAGAGGCAAAAAACGCTGTTTCCAGCCAGAAACAGCGTTTTGCCACATAAAACAGTGATTCCACCACAAAACAGCATTTTGCCACATAAAATAGTGTTTCTCTCTCCAAACAGCATTTTGCCACATAAAACAGTGTTTCTCTCTCCAAACAGCATTTTGCCACGTAAAACAGTGATTCCACCTATAAACAGCATTTTGGCAGATAAAACACTGTTTCTCCATCCAAACAGCCTTTAACGGCAAAAAACGCTGTTTCCAGCCTAAAACAGCGTTTTGCCACATAAAACAGTGATTCTGACCTCCAAACAACTTTTAGAGGCAAAAAACGCTGTTTCCAGCCAGAAACAGCATTTTGCCACATAAAACAGTGAATCCACCTATAAACAGCATTTTGGCAGATAAAATACTGTTTCTCCATCCAAACAGCCTTTAACGGCAAAAAACGCTGTTTCCAGCCCAAAACAGCGTTTTGCCACATAAAACAGTGATTCCACCACAAAACAGCATTTTGCCACATAAAATAGTGTTTCTCTCTCCAAACAGCATTTTGCCACATAAAACAGTGTTTCTCTCTCCAAACAGCATTTTGCCACATAAAACAGTGATTCCACCTATAAACAGCATTTTTGCAGATAAAACACTGTTTCTCCATCCAAACAGCCTTGAAAGGCAAAAAATGCCGTTTCCAGCCCGAAACAGCATTTTGCCACATAAAATAGTGTTTCTCTCTCCAAACAGCATTTTGCCACATAAAACAGTGTTTCTCTCTCCAAACAGCATTTTGCCACATAAAACAGTCATTCCACCACAAAACAGCATTTTGCCACATAAAACAGTGTTTCTCTCTCCAAACAGCATTTTGCCACATAAAACAGTCATTCCACCACAAAACAGTATTTTGCCACATAAAACAGTGTTTCTCTCTCCAAACAGCATTTTGCCACATAAAACAGTGATTCCACCTATAAACAGCATTTTGGCAGATGAAACACTGTTTCTCCATCAAAACAGCCTTTAAAGGCAAAAAATGCCGTTTCCAGCCAGAAACAGCATTTTGCCACATAAAATAGTGTTTCTCTCTCCAAACAGCATTTTGCCACATAAAACAGTGTTTCTCTCTCCAAACAGCATTTTGCCACATAAAACAGTCATTCCACCCCAAAACAGCATTTTGCCACATAAAACAGTCATTCCACCACAAAACAGCATTTTGCCACATAAAACAGTGTTTCTCTCTCCAAACAGCATTTTGCCACATAAAACAGTGTTTCTCTCTCCAAACAGCATTTGGCCACATAAAACAGTGATTCTGCCTCCAAACTGCTTTTAAACGCAAAAAACGCTGTTTCCAGCCAGAAACAGCATTTTGCCACATAAAACAGTCATTCCACCCCAAAACAGTATTTTGCCACATAAAACAGAGATTCCACCACAAAACAGCATTTTGCCACATAATACAGTGTGTCTCTCTCCAAACAGGATTTTGCCACATAAAACAGTGATTCCACCACAAAACAGCATTTTGCCACATTAAACAGTGTTTCTCTCTCCAAACAGCATTTTGCCACATAAAACAGTCATTCCACCACAAAACAGTATTTTGCCACATAAAACAGTGTTTCTCTCTCCAAACAGCATTTTGCCACATAAAACAGTGATTCCACCTATAAACAGCATTTTGGCAGATGAAACACTGTTTCTCCATCAAAACAGCCTTGAAAGGCAAAAAATGCCGTTTCCAGCCAGAAACAGCATTTTGCCACATAAAACAGTCATTCCACCCCAAAACAGCATTTTGCCACATAAAACAGTGATTCCACCACAAAACAGCATTTTGCCACATAAAACAGTGTTTCTCTCTCCAAACAGCATTTTGCCACATAAAACAGTGTTTCTCTCTCCAAACAGCATTTTGCCACATAAAACAGTCATTCCACCCCAAAACAGCATTTTGCCACATAAAACAGTGATTCCACCACAAAACAGCATTTTGCCACATAAAACAGTGTTTCTCTCTCCAAACAGCATTTTGCCACATAAAACAGTCATTCCACCCCAAAACAGCATTTTGCCACATAAAACAGTGTTTCTCTCTCCAAACAGCATTTTGCCACATAAAACAGTCATTCCACCCCAAAACAGCATTTTGCCACATAAAACAGTCATTCCACCCCAAAACAGCATTTTGCCACATAAAACAGTGTTTCTCTCTCCAAACAGCATTTTGCCACATAAAACAGTCATTCCACCCCAAAACAGCATTTTGCCACATAAAACAGTCATTCCACCCCAAAACAGCATTTTGCCACATAAAACAGTGATTCCACCACAAAACAGCATTTTGCAACATAAAACAGTGTTTCTCTCTCCAAACAGCATTTTGCCACATAAAACAGTGTTTCTCTCTCCAAACAGCATTTTGCCACATAAAACAGTCATTCCACCCCAAAACAGCATTTTGCCACATAAAACAGTGATTCCACCACAAAACAGCATTTTGCCACATAAAACAGTGTTTCTCTCTCCAAACAGCATTTTGCCACATAAAACAGTCATTCCACCCCAAAACAGCATTTTGCCACATAAAACAGTGTTTCTCTCTCCAAACAGCATTTTGCCACATAAAACAGTCATTCCACCCCAAAACAGCATTTTGCCACATAAAACAGTCATTCCACCCCAAAACAGCATTTTGCCACATAAAACAGTGATTCCACCACAAAACAGCATTTTGCCACATAAAACAGTGTTTCTCTCTCCAAACAGCATTTGGCCACATAAAACAGTGATTCTGCCTCCAAACTGCTTTTAAACGCAAAAAACGCTGTTTCCAGCCAGAAACAGCATTTTGCCACATAAAACAGTCATTCCACCCCAAAACAGTATTTTGCCACATAAAACAGAGATTCCACCACAAAACAGCATTTTGCCACATTATACAGTGTGTCTCTCTCCAAACAGGATTTTGCCACATAAAACAGTGATTCCACCACAAAACAGCATTTTGCCACATTAAACAGTGTTTCTCTCTCCAAACAGCATTTTGCCACATAAAACAGTGATTCCACCTATAAACAGCATTTTGGCAGATGAAACACTGTTTCTCCATCAAAACAGCCTTTAAAGGCAAAAAATGCCGTTTCCAGCCAGAAACAGCATTTTGCCACATAAAACAGTCATTCCACCCCAAAACAGCATTTTGCCACATAAAACAGTGATTCCACCACAAAACAGCATTTTGCCACATAAAACAGTCATTCCACCCCAAAACAGCATTTTGCCACATAAAACAGTCATTCCACCACAAAACAGCATTTTGCCACATAAAACAGTGTTTCTCTCTCCAAACAGCATTTTGCCACATAAAACAGTGTTTCTCTCTCCAAACAGCATTTTGCCACATAAAACAGTATTTCTCTCTCCAAACAGCATTTTGCCACGTAAAACAGTGATTCCACCTATAAACAGCATTTTGGCAGATAAAACACTGTTTCTCCATCCAAACAGCCTTTAACGGCAAAAAACGCTGTTTCCAGCCTAAAACAGTGTTTTGCCACATAAAACAGTAATTCTGACCTCTAAACAACCTTTAGAGGCAAAAAACGCTGTTTCCAGCCAGAAACAGCATTTTGCCACATAAAACAGTGAATCCACCTATAAACAGCATTTTGGCAGATAAAACACTGTTTCTCCATCCAAACAGCCTTTAACGGCAAAAAACGCTGTTTCCAGCCCAAAACAGCGTTTTGCCACATAAAACAGTGATTCCACCACAAAACAGCATTTTGCCACATAAAATAGTGTTTCTCTCTCCAAACAGCATTTTGCCACATAAAACAGTGTTTCTCTCTCCAAACAGCATTTTGCCACATAAAACAGTGATTCCACCTATAAACAGCATTTTGGCACATAAAACACTGTTTCTCCATCCAAACAGCCTTTAACGGCAAAAAACGCTGTTTCCAGCCTAAAACAGTGTTTTGCCACATAAAACAGTGATTCTGACCTCTAAACAACCTTTAGAGGCAAAAAACGCTGTTTAGAGCCAGAAACAGCATTTTGCCACATAAAACAGTGAATCCACCTATAAACAGCATTTTGGCAGATAAAACACTGTTTCTCCATCCAAACAGCCTTTAACGGCAAAAAACGCTGTTTCTAGCCCAAAACAGCGTTTTGCCACATAAAACAGTGATTCCACCACAAAACAGCATTTTGCCACATAAAACAGTGTTTCTCTCTCCAAACAGCATTTTGCCACATAAAACAGTGATTCCACCTATAAACAGCATTTTGGCAGATAAAACACTGTTTCTCCATCCAAACAGCCTTTAACGGCAAAAAACGCTGTTTCCAGCCTAAAACAGTGTTTTCCCATATAAAACAGTGATTCTGACCTCTAAACAACCTTTAGAGGTAAAAAACGCTGTTTGCAGCCAGAAACAGCATTTTGCCACATAAAACAGTGAATCCACCTATAAACAGCATTTTGGCAGATAAAACACTGTTTCTCCATCCAAACAGCCTTTAACGGCAAAAAACGCTGTTTCTAGCCCAAAACAGCGTTTTGCCACATAAAACAGTGATTCCACCACAAAACAGCATTTTGCCACATAAAACAGTGTTTCTCTCTCCAAACAGCATTTTGCCACATAAAACAGTGATTCCACCTATAAACAGCATTTTGGCAGATAAAACACTGTTTCTCCATCCAAACAGCCTTTAACGGCAAAAAACGCTGTTTCCAGCCTAGAACAGTGTTTTCCCACATAAAACAGTGATTCTGACCTCTAAACAACCTTTAGAGGCAAAAAACGCTGTTTCCAGCCAGAAACAGCATTTTGCCACATAAAACAGTGAATCCACCTATAAACAGCATTTTGGCAGATAAAACACTGTTTCTCCATCCAAACAGCCTTTAACGGCAAAAAACGCTGTTTCTAGCCCAAAACAGCGTTTTGCCACATAAAACAGTGATTCCACCACAAAACAGCATTTTGCCACATAAAATAGTGTTTCTATCTCCAAACAGCATTTTGCCACATAAAACAGTGATTCCACCTATAAACAGCATTTTGGCAGATAAAACACTGTTTCTCCATCCAAACAGCCTTTAACGGCAAAAAACGCTGTTTCCAGCCTAAAACAGTGTTTTGCCACATAAAACAGTGATTCTGACCTCTAAACAACCTTTAGAGGCAAAAAACGCTGTTTCCAGCCAGAAACAGCATTTTGCCACATAAAACAGTGAATCCACCTATAAACAGCATTTTTGCAGATAAAACACTGTTTCTCCATCCAAACAGCCTTTAAAGGCAAAAAACGCTGTTTCTAGCCAGAAACAGCATTTTGCCACATAAAACAGTGATTCCACCTATAAAAAGCATTTTGGCAGATAAAACACTGTTTCTCCATCCAAACTGCAATTAAAGTGGGACATTGCATGGCTGAAAAGGCCTCAGTAAAGTTGATGAGAAGGCCGTCATTGACTTAACATTGGTGACCTTTTGAACTTTGGGGTCACTTTTGGGGCACTTCCTGTGGTCCTAGGATGACAACTTTGAACTCACATGTTCGGTGGGACACCAGCTTTCAGGCAAAAGTGGTTGCAAGTCAATCGGGACTTGCATGGCTGAAAAGGCCTCAGTAAAGTTGATGAGAAGGCCGTCATTGACTTAACATTGGTGACCTTTTGAACTTTGGGGTCACTTTTGGGGAACTTCCTGTGGTCCGAAAAGGACAAAATTGAACTCACACGTTCGGTGGGACGCCAGCTATCAGGCAAAAGTGGTTGCAAGTCAATCGGGACTTGCATGTCTGAAAAGGCCTCAGTAAATTTGTTCCTCATACATTGGCCACCTTTTGAACTTTGGGGTCACTTTTGGGGCACTTCCTGTGGTCCTAGAATGACAAAATTGAACTCACATGGTCGGTGGGACGCCAGCTTTCAGGCAAAAGTGGTTGCAAGTCAATCGGGACTTGCATGGCTGAAAAGGCCTCAGTAAAGTTGATGAGAAGGCCGTCATTGACTTAACATTGGTGACCTTTTGAAGTTTGAGGTCACTTTTGGGGCACTTCCTGTGGTCTTAGAATGACAACATTGAACTCACATGTTCGGTGGGACGCCAGCTTTCAGGCAAAAGTGGTTGCAAGTCAATCGGGACTTGCATGGCTGAAAAGGCCTCAGTAAAGTTGATGAGAAGGCCGTCATTGACTTAACATTGGTGACCTTTTGAACTTTGGGGTCACTTTTGGGGCACTTCCTGTGGTCCTAGAAGGACAAAATTGGACTCACTCGTTCGGTGGGTGGCCAGCTTTCAGGCAAAAGTGGTTTCAAGTAAATCGGGACTTGCATGGCTGAAAAGGCCTCAGTAAAGTTGATTAGAAGGCCGTCATTGACTTAACATTGGTGACCTTTTGAACTTTGGGGTCACTTTTGGGTCTCTTCCTGTGGTCCTAGAAGGACAAAATTGAACTCACACGTTCGGTGGGACGCCAGCTATCAGGCAAAAGTGGTTGCAAGTCAATCGGGAGTTGCATGGCTGAAAAGGCCTCAGTAAATTTGTTCCTCATACATTGGCCAACTTTTGAACTTTGGGGTCACTTTTGGGGCACTTCCTGTGGTCCTAGGATGACAACTTTGAACTCACATGTTCGGTGGGACGCCAGCTTTCAGGCAAAAGTGGTTGCAAGTCAATCGGGACTTGCATGGCTGAAAAGGCCTCAGTAAAGTTGATGAGAAGGCCGTCATTGACTTAACATTGGTGACCTTTTGAACTTTGGGGTCACTTTTGGGGCACTTCCTGTGGTCCTAGAAGGACAAAATTGGACTCACTCGTTCGGTGGGACGCCAGCTATCAGGCAAAAGTGGTTGCAAGTCAATCGGGACTTGCATGGCTGAAAAGGCCTCAGTAAATTTGTTCCTCATACATTGGCCAACTTTTGAACTTTGGGGTCACTTTTGGGGCACTTCCTGTGGTCCTAGGATGACAACTTTGAACTCACATGTTCGGTGGGACGCCAGCTTTCA
Organism: Centroberyx gerrardi; assembly: GCF_048128805.1. Classification (NCBI taxonomy): domain Eukaryota; kingdom Metazoa; phylum Chordata; class Actinopteri; order Beryciformes; family Berycidae; genus Centroberyx; species Centroberyx gerrardi. The sequence goes on from NW_027605187.1 coordinate 202,473, forward strand.
GGCAAAAGTGGTTGCAAGTCAATCGGGACTTGCATGGCTGAAAAGGCCTCAGTAAAGTTGATGAGAAGGCCGTCATTGACTTAACATTGGTGACCTTTTGAACTTTGGGGTCACTTTTGGGGCACTTCCTGTGGTCCTAGAAGGACAAAATTGGACTCACTCGTTCGGTGGGTGGCCAGCTTTCAGGCAAAAGTGATTTCAAGTAAATCGGGACTTGCATGGCTGAAAAGGCCTCAGTAAAGTTGATGAGAAGGCCGTCATTGACTTAACATTGGTGACCTTTTGAACTTTGGGGTCACTTTTGGGGCACTTCCTGTGGTCCTAGGATGACAACTTTGAACTCACATGTTCGGTGGGACACCAGCTTTCAGGCAAAAGTGGTTGCAAGTCAATCGGGACTTGCATGGCTGAAAAGGCCTCAGTAAAGTTGATGAGAAGGCCGTCATTGACTTAACATTGGTGACCTTTTGAACTTTGGGGTCACTTTTGGGGAACTTCCTGTGGTCCGAAAAGGACAAAATTGAACTCACACGTTCGGTGGGACGCCAGCTATCAGGCAAAAGTGGTTGCAAGTCAATCGGGACTTGCATGTCTGAAAAGGCCTCAGTAAATTTGTTCCTCATACATTGGCCACCTTTTGAACTTTGGGGTCACTTTTGGGGCACTTCCTGTGGTCCTAGAATGACAAAATTGAACTCACATGGTCGGTGGGACGCCAGCTTTCAGGCAAAAGTGGTTGCAAGTCAATCGGGACTTGCATGGCTGAAAAGGCCTCAGTAAAGTTGATGAGAAGGCCGTCATTGACTTAACATTGGTGACCTTTTGAAGTTTGAGGTCACTTTTGGGGCACTTCCTGTGGTCTTAGAATGACAACATTGAACTCACATGTTCGGTGGGACGCCAGCTTTCAGGCAAAAGTGGTTGCAAGTCAATCGGGACTTGCATGGCTGAAAAGGCCTCAGTAAAGTTGATGAGAAGGCCGTCATTGACTTAACATTGGTGACCTTTTGAACTTTGGGGTCACTTTTGGGGCACTTCCTGTGGTCCTAGAAGGACAAAATTGGACTCACTCGTTCGGTGGGTGGCCAGCTTTCAGGCAAAAGTGGTTTCAAGTAAATCGGGACTTGCATGGCTGAAAAGGCCTCAGTAAAGTTGATTAGAAGGCCGTCATTGACTTAACATTGGTGACCTTTTGAACTTTGGGGTCACTTTTGGGTCTCTTCCTGTGGTCCTAGAAGGACAAAATTGAACTCACACGTTCGGTGGGACGCCAGCTATCAGGCAAAAGTGGTTGCAAGTCAATCGGGAGTTGCATGGCTGAAAAGGCCTCAGTAAATTTGTTCCTCATACATTGGCCAACTTTTGAACTTTGGGGTCACTTTTGGGGCACTTCCTGTGGTCCTAGGATGACAACTTTGAACTCACATGTTCGGTGGGACGCCAGCTTTCAGGCAAAAGTGGTTGCAAGTCAATCGGGACTTGCATGGCTGAAAAGGCCTCAGTAAAGTTGATGAGAAGGCCGTCATTGACTTAACATTGGTGACCTTTTGAACTTTGGGGTCACTTTTGGGGCACTTCCTGTGGTCCTAGAAGGACAAAATTGGACTCACTCGTTCGGTGGGACGCCAGCTATCAGGCAAAAGTGGTTGCAAGTCAATCGGGACTTGCATGGCTGAAAAGGCCTCAGTAAATTTGTTCCTCATACATTGGCCAACTTTTGAACTTTGGGGTCACTTTTGGGGCACTTCCTGTGGTCCTAGGATGACAACTTTGAACTCACATGTTCGGTGGGACGCCAGCTTTCAGGCAAAAGTGGTTGCAAGTCAATCGGGACTTGCATGGCTGAAAAGGCCTCAGTAAAGTTGATGAGAAGGCCGTCATTGACTTAACATTGGTGACCTTTTGAACTTTGGGGTCACTTTTGGGGCACTTCCTGTGGTCCTAGAAGGACAAAATTGGACTCACTCGTTCGGTGGGTGGCCAGCTTTCAGGCAAAAGTGATTTCAAGTAAATCGGGACTTGCATGGCTGAAAAGGCCTCAGTAAAGTTGATGAGAAGGCCGTCATTGACTTAACATTGGTGACCTTTTGAACTTTGGGGTTACTTTTGGGGCACTTCCTGTGGTCCTAGGATGACAACTTTGAACTCACATGTTCGGTGGGACGCCAGCTTTCAGGCAAAAGTGGTTGCAAGTCAATCGGGACTTGCATGGCTGAAAAGGCCTCAGTAAAGTTGATGAGAAGGCCGTCATTGACTTAACATTGGTGACCTTTTGAACTTTGGGGTCACTTTTGGGGCACTTCCTGTGGTCCTAGAAGGACAAAATTGGACTCACTCGTTCGGTGGGTGGCCAGCTTTCAGGCAAAAGTGGTTTCAAGTAAATCGGGACTTGCATGGCTGAAAAGGCCTCAGTAAAGTTGATGAGAAGGCCGTCATTGACTTAACATTGGTGACCTTTTGAACTTTGGGGTCACTTTTGGGGCACTTCCTGTGGTCCTAGGATGACAACTTTGAACTCACATGTTCGGTGGGACACCAGCTTTCAGGCAAAAGTGGTTTCAAGTAAATCGGGACTTGCATGGCTGAAAAGGCCTCAGTAAAGTTGATGAGAAGGCCGTCATTGACTTAACATTGGTGACCTTTTGAACTTTGGGGTCACTTTTGGGGCACTTCCTGTGGTCCTAGGATGACAACTTTGAACTCACATGTTCGGTGGGACACCAGCTTTCAGGCAAAAGTGGTTGCAAGTAAATCGGGACTTGCATGGCTGAAAAGGCCTCAGTAAAGTTGATGAGAAGGCCGTCATTGACTTAACATTGGTGACCTTTTGAACTTTGGGGTCACTTTTGGGGAACTTCCTGTGGTCCGAGAAGGACAAAATTGAACTCACACGTTCGGTGGGACGCCAGCTATCAGGCAAAAGTGGTTGCAAGTCAATCGGGACTTGCATGGCTGAAAAGGCCTCAGTAAAGTTGATGAGAAGGCCGTCATTGACTTAACATTGGTGACCTTTTGAACTTTGGGGTCACTTTTGGGGCACTTCCTGTTGTCCTAGAAGGACAAAACAGCGTTTTGCCACATAAAACAGTGATTCCACCACAAAACAGCATTTTACCACATAAAATAGTGTTTCTCTTTCCAAACAGCGTTTTGCCACATAAAACAGTGATTCTGCCTCCAAACAACTTTTAGAGGCAAAAAACGCTGTTTCCAGCCAGAAACAGCGTTTTGCCACATAAAACAGTGATTCCACCACAAAACAGCATTTTGCCACATAAAATAGTGTTTCTCTCTCCAAACAGCATTTTGCCACATAAAACAGTGTTTCTCTCTCCAAACAGCATTTTGCCACGTAAAACAGTGATTCCACCTATAAACAGCATTTTGGCAGATAAAACACTGTTTCTCCATCCAAACAGCCTTTAACGGCAAAAAACGCTGTTTCCAGCCTAAAACAGCGTTTTGCCACATAAAACAGTGATTCTGACCTCCAAACAACTTTTAGAGGCAAAAAACGCTGTTTCCAGCCAGAAACAGCATTTTGCCACATAAAACAGTGAATCCACCTATAAACAGAATTTTGGCAGATAAAATACTGTTTCTCCATCCAAACAGCCTTTAACGGCAAAAAACGCTGTTTCCAGCCCAAAACAGCGTTTTGCCACATAAAACAGTGATTCCACAACAAAACAGCATTTTGCCACATAAAATAGTGTTTCTCTCTCCAAACAGCATTTTGCCACATAAAACAGTGTTTCTCTCTCCAAACAGCATTTTGCCACATAAAACAGTGATTCCACCTATAAACAGCATTTTGGCAGATGAAACACTGTTTCTCCATCCAAACAGCCTTGAAAGGCAAAAAATGCCGTTTCCAGCCAGAAACAGCATTTTGCCACATAAAATAGTGTTTCTCTCTCCAAACAGCATTTTGCCACATAAAACAGTGTTTCTCTCTCCAAACAGCATTTTGCCACATAAAACAGTCATTCCACCCCAAAACAGCATTTTGCCACATAAAACAGTCATTCCACCCCAAAACAGCATTTTGCCACATAAAACAGTCATTCCACCACAAAAAAGCATTTTGCCACATAAAACAGTGTTTCTCTCTCCAAACAGCATTTTGCCACATAAAACAGTGTTTCTCTCTCCAAACAGCATTTGGCCACATAAAACAGTGATTCTGCCTCCAAACTGCTTTTAAACGCAAAAAACGCTGTTTCCAGCCAGAAACAGCATTTTGCCACATAAAACAGTCATTCCACCCCAAAACAGTATTTTGCCACATAAAACAGTGATTCCACCACAAAACAGCATTTTGCCACATAATACAGTGTGTCTCTCTCCAAACAGGATTTTGCCACATAAAACAGTGATTCCACCACAAAACAGCATTTTGCCACATTAAACAGTGTTTCTCTCTCCAAACAGCATTTTGCCACATAAAACAGTCATTCCACCACAAAACAGTATTTTGCCACATAAAACAGTGTTTCTCTCTCCAAACAGCATTTTGCCACATAAAACAGTGATTCCACCTATAAACAGCATTTTGGCAGATAAAACACTGTTTCTCCATCCAAACAGCCTTTAACGGCAAAAAACGCTGTTTCCAGCCTAAAACAGTGATTTGCCACATAAAACAGTAATTCTGACCTCTAAACAACCTTTAGAGGCAAAAAACGCTGTTTCCAGCCAGAAACAGCATTTTGCCACATAAAACAGTGAATCCACCTATAAACAGCATTTTGGCAGATAAAACACTGTTTCTCCATCCAAACAGCCTTTAACGGCAAAAAACGCTGTTTCCAGCCCAAAACAGCGTTTTGCCACATAAAACAGTGATTCCACCACAAAACAGCATTTTGCCACATAAAATAGTGTTTCTCTCTCCAAACAGCATTTTGCCACATAAAACAGTGATTCCACCTATAAACAGCATTTTGGCAGATAAAACACTGTTTCTCCATCCAAACAGCCTTTAAAGACAAAAAACGCTGTTTCCAGCCAGAAAGAGCATTTTGCCACATAAAACAGTGATTCCACCTATAAACAGCATTTTGGCAGATAAAACACTGTTTCTCCATCCAAACAGCCTTTAAAGGCAAAAAACACTGTTTCCAGCCAGAAACAGCATTTTGCCACATAAAACAGTGATTCCACCTATAAAAAGCATTTTGGCAGATAAAACACTGTTTCTCCATCCAAACTGCAATTAAAGTGGGACATTGCATGGCTGAAAAGGCCTCAGTAAAGTTGATGAGAAGGCCGTCATTGACTTAACATTGGTGACCTTTTGAACTTTGGGGTCACTTTTGGGGCACTTCCTGTGGTCCTAGAAGGACAAAATTGGACTCACTCGTTCGGTGGGTGGCCAGCTTTCAGGCAAGAGTGGTTGCAAGTCAATCGGGACTTGCATGGCTGAAAAGGCCTCAGTAAAGTGTATGAAAAGGCCGTCATTGACTTAACATTGGTGACCTTTTGAACTTTGGGGTCACTTTTGGGGCACTTCCTGTGGTCCGAGAAGGACAAAATTGAACTCACACGTTCGGTGCGACGCCAGCTATCAGGCAAAAGTGGTTGCAAGTCAATCGGGACTTGCATGGCTGAAAAGGCCTCAGTAAATTTGTTCCTCATACATTGGCCAACTTTTGAACTTTGGGGTCACTTTTGGGGCACTTCCTGTGGTCCTAGGATGACAACTTTGAACTCACATGTTCGGTGGGACGCCAGCTTTCAGGCAAAAGTGGTTGCAAGTCAATCGGGACTTGCATGGCTGAAAAGGCCTCAGTAAAGTTGATGAGAAGGCCGTCATTGACTTAACATTGGTGACCTTTTGAACTTTGGGGTCACTTTTAGGGCACTTCCTGTGGTCCTAGAAGGACAAAATTGGACTCACTCGTTCGGTGGGTGGCCAGCTTTCAGGCAAAAGTGGTTTCAAGTAAATCGGGACTTGCATGGCTGAAAAGGCCTCAGTAAAGTTGATGAGAAGGCCGTCATTGACTTAACATTGGTGACCTTTTGAACTTTGGGGTCACTTTTGGGGCACTTCCTGTGGTCCTAGAAGGACAAAATTGGACTCACTCGTTCGGTGGGTGGCCAGCTTTCAGGCAAGAGTGGTTGCAAGTCAATCGGGACTTGCATGGCTGAAAAGGCCTCAGTAAAGTGTATGAAAAGGCCGTCATTGACTTAACATTGGTGACCTTTTGAACTTTGGGGTCACTTTTGGGGCACTTCCTGTGGTCCGAGAAGGACAAAATTGAACTCACACGTTCGGTGCGACGCCAGCTATCAGGCAAAAGTGGTTGCAAGTCAATCGGGACTTGCATGGCTGAAAAGGCCTCAGTAAATTTGTTCCTCATACATTGGCCAACTTTTGAACTTTGGGGTCACTTTTGGGGCACTTCCTGTGGTCCTAGGATGACAACTTTGAACTCACATGTTCGGTGGGACGCCAGCTTTCAGGCAAAAGTGGTTGCAAGTCAATCGGGACTTGCATGGCTGAAAAGGCCTCAGTAAAGTTGATGAGAAGGCCGTCATTGACTTAACATTGGTGACCTTTTGAACTTTGGGGTCACTTTTGGGGCACTTCCTGTGGTCCTAGAAGGACAAAATTGGACTCACTCGTTCGGTGGGTGGCCAGCTTTCAGGCAAAAGTGGTTTCAAGTAAATCGGGACTTGCATGGCTGAAAAGGCCTCAGTAAAGTTGATGAGAAGGCCGTCATTGACTTAACATTGGTGACCTTTTGAACTTTGGGGTCACTTTTGGGGCACTTCCTGTGGTCCTAGAAGGACAAAATTGGACTCACTCGTTCGGTGGGTGGCCAGCTTTCAGGCAAGAGTGGTTGCAAGTCAATCGGGACTTGCATGGCTGAAAAGGCCTCAGTAAAGTGTATGAAAAGGCCGTCATTGACTTAACATTGGTGACCTTTTGAACTTTGGGGTCACTTTTGGGGCACTTCCTGTGGTCCGAGAAGGACAAAATTGAACTCACACGTTCGGTGGGACGCCAGCTATCAGGCAAAAGTGGTTGCAAGTCAATCGGGACTTGCATGTCTGAAAAGGCCTCAGTAAATTTGTTCCTCATACATTGGCCACCTTTTGAACTTTGGGGTCACTTTTGGGGCACTTCCTGTGGTCCTAGAATGACAAAATTGAACTCACATGGTCGGTGGGACGCCAGCTTTCAGGCAAAAGTGGTTGCAAGTCAATCGGGACTTGCATGGCTGAAAAGGCCTCAGTAAAGTTGATGAGAAGGCCGTCATTGACTTAACATTGGTGACCTTTTGAACTTTGGGGTCACTTTTGGGGCACTTCCTGTGGTCCTAGAAGGACAAAATTGGACTCACTCGTTCGGTGGGTGGCCAGCTTTCAGGCAAAAGTGGTTTCAAGTAAATCGGGACTTGCATGGCTGAAAAGGCCTCAGTAAAGTTGATGAGAAGGCCGTCATTGACTTAACATTGGTGACCTTTTGAACTTTGGGGTCACTTTTGGGGCACTTCCTGTGGTCCTAGAAGGACAAAATTGGACTCACTCGTTCGGTGGGTGGCCAGCTTTCAGGCAAGAGTGGTTGCAAGTCAATCGGGACTTGCATGGCTGAAAAGGCCTCAGTAAAGTGTATGAAAAGGCCGTCATTGACTTAACATTGGTGACCTTTTGAACTTTGGGGTCACTTTTGGGGCACTTCCTGTGGTCCGAGAAGGACAAAATTGAACTCACACGTTCGGTGCGACGCCAGCTATCAGGCAAAAGTGGTTGCAAGTCAATCGGGACTTGCATGGCTGAAAAGGCCTCAGTAAATTTGTTCCTCATACATTGGCCAACTTTTGAACTTTGGGGTCACTTTTGGGGCACTTCCTGTGGTCCTAGGATGACAACTTTGAACTCACATGTTCGGTGGGACGCCAGCTTTCAGGCAAAAGTGGTTGCAAGTCAATCGGGACTTGCATGGCTGAAAAGGCCTCAGTAAAGTTGATGAGAAGGCCGTCATTGACTTAACATTGGTGACCTTTTGAACTTTGGGGTCACTTTTGGGGCACTTCCTGTGGTCCTAGAAGGACAAAATTGGACTCACTCGTTCGGTGGGTGGCCAGCTTTCAGGCAAAAGTGGTTTCAAGTAAATCGGGACTTGCATGGCTGAAAAGGCCTCAGTAAAGTTGATGAGAAGGCCGTCATTGACTTAACATTGGTGACCTTTTGAACTTTGGGGTCACTTTTGGGGCACTTCCTGTGGTCCTAGAAGGACAAAATTGGACTCACTCGTTCGGTGGGTGGCCAGCTTTCAGGCAAGAGTGGTTGCAAGTCAATCGGGACTTGCATGGCTGAAAAGGCCTCAGTAAAGTGTATGAAAAGGCCGTCATTGACTTAACATTGGTGACCTTTTGAACTTTGGGGTCACTTTTGGGGCACTTCCTGTGGTCCGAGAAGGACAAAATTGAACTCACACGTTCGGTGGGACGCCAGCTATCAGGCAAAAGTGGTTGCAAGTCAATCGGGACTTGCATGTCTGAAAAGGCCTCAGTAAATTTGTTCCTCATACATTGGCCACCTTTTGAACTTTGGGGTCACTTTTGGGGCACTTCCTGTGGTCCTAGAATGACAAAATTGAACTCACATGGTCGGTGGGACGCCAGCTTTCAGGCAAAAGTGGTTGCAAGTCAATCGGGACTTGCATGGCTGAAAAGGCCTCAGTAAAGTTGATGAGAAGGCCGTCATTGACTTAACATTGGTGACCTTTTGAACTTTGGGGTCACTTTTGGGGCACTTCCTGTGGTCCTAGAAGGACAAAATTGGACTCACTCGTTCGGTGGGTGGCCAGCTTTCAGGCAAGAGTGGTTGCAAGTCAATCGGGACTTGCATGGCTGAAAAGGCCTCAGTAAAGTGTATGAAAAGGCCGTCATTGACTTAACATTGGTGACCTTTTGAACTTTGGGGTCACTTTTGGGGCACTTCCTGTGGTCCGAGAAGGACAAAATTGAACTCACACGTTCGGTGGGACGCCAGCTATCAGGCAAAAGTGGTTGCAAGTCAATCGGGACTTGCATGGCTGAAAAGGCCTCAGTAAATTTGTTCCTCATACATTGGCCAACTTTTGAACTTTGGGGTCACTTTTGGGGCACTTCCTGTGGTCCTAGGATGACAACTTTGAACTCACATGTTCGGTGGGACGCCAGCTTTCAGGCAAAAGTGGTTGCAAGTCAATCGGGACTTGCATGGCTGAAAAGGCCTCAGTAAAGTTGATGAGAAGGCCGTCATTGACTTAACATTGGTGACCTTTTGAACTTTGGGGTCACTTTTGGGGCACTTCCTGTGGTCCTAGAAGGACAAAATTGGACTCACTCGTTCGGTGGGTGGCCAGCTTTCAGGCAAAAGTCGTTTCAAGTAAATCGGGACTTGCATGGCTAAAAAGGCCTCAGTAAAGTTGATGAGAAGGCCGTCATTGACTTAACATTGGTGACCTTTTGAACTTTGGGGTCACTTTTGGGGCACTTCCTGTGGTCCTAGAAGGACAAAATTGGACTCACTCGTTCGGTGGGTGGCCAGCTTTCAGGCAAGAGTGGTTGCAAGTCAATCGGGACTTGCATGGCTGAAAAGGCCTCAGTAAAGTGTATGAAAAGGCCGTCATTGACTTAACATTGGTGACCTTTTGAACTTTGGGGTCACTTTTGGGGCACTTCCTGTGGTCCGAGAAGGACAAAATTGAACTCACACGTTCGGTGGGACGCCAGCTATCAGGCAAAAGTGGTTGCAAGTCAATCGGGACTTGCATGTCTGAAAAGGCCTCAGTAAATTTGTTCCTCATACATTGGCCACCTTTTGAACTTTGGGGTCACTTTTGGGGCACTTCCTGTGGTCCTAGAATGACAAAATTGAACTCACATGGTCGGTGGGACGCCAGCTTTCAGGCAAAAGTGGTTGCAAGTCAATCGGGACTTGCATGGCTGAAAAGGCCTCAGTAAAGTTGATGAGAAGGCCGTCATTGACTTAACATTGGTGACCTTTTGAACTTTGGGGTCACTTTTGGGGCACTTCCTGTGGTCCTAGAAGGACAAAATTGGACTCACTCGTTCGGTGGGTGGCCAGCTTTCAGGCAAGAGTGGTTGCAAGTCAATCGGGACTTGCATGGCTGAAAAGGCCTCAGTAAAGTGTATGAAAAGGCCGTCATTGACTTAACATTGGTGACCTTTTGAACTTTGGGGTCACTTTTGGGGCACTTCCTGTGGTCCGAGAAGGACAAAATTGAACTCACACGTTCGGTGCGACGCCAGCTATCAGGCAAAAGTGGTTGCAAGTCAATCGGGACTTGCATGGCTGAAAAGGCCTCAGTAAATTTGTTCCTCATACATTGGCCAACTTTTGAACTTTGGGGTCACTTTTGGGGCACTTCCTGTGGTCCTAGGATGACAACTTTGAACTCACATGTTCGGTGGGACGCCAGCTTTCAGGCAAAAGTGGTTGCAAGTCAATCGGGACTTGCATGGCTGAAAAGGCCTCAGTAAAGTTGATGAGAAGGCCGTCATTGACTTAACATTGGTGACCTTTTGAACTTTGGGGTCACTTTTGGGGCACTTCCTGTGGTCCTAGGATGACAACTTTGAACTCACATGTTCGGTGGGACACCAGCTTTCAGGCAAAAGTGGTTGCAAGTCAATCGGGACTTGCATGGCTGAAAAGGCCTCAGTAAAGTTGATGAGAAGGCCGTCATTGACTTAACATTGGTGACCTTTTGAACTTTGGGGTCACTTTTGGGGAACTTCCTGTGGTCCGAGAAGGACAACATTGAACTCACACGTTCGGTGGGACGCCAGCTATCAGGCAAAAGTGGTTGCAAGTCAATCGGGACTTGCATGTCTGAAAAGGCCTCAGTAAATTTGTTCCTCATACATTGGCCACCTTTTGAACTTTGGGGTCACTTTTGGGGCACTTCCTGTGGTCCTAGAATGACAAAATTGAACTCACATGGTCGGTGGGACGCCAGCTTTCAGGCAAAAGTGGTTGCAAGTCAATCGGGACTTGCATGGCTGAAAAGGCCTCAGTAAAGTTGATGAGAAGGCCGTCATTGACTTAACATTGGTGACCTTTTGAACTTTGGGGTCACTTTTGGGGCACTTCCTGTGGTCCTAGAAGGACAAAATTGGACTCACTCGTTCGGTGGGTGGCCAGCTTTCAGGCAAGAGTGGTTGCAAGTCAATCGGGACTTGCATGGCTGAAAAGGCCTCAGTAAAGTTTATGAGAAGGCCGTCATTGACTTAACATTGGTGACCTTTTGAACTTTGGGGTCACTTTTGGGGCACTTCCTGTGGTCCGAGAAGGACAAAATTGAACTCACATGTTCGGTGGGACGCCAGCTATCAGGCAAAAGTGGTTGCAAGTCAATCGGGACTTGCATGGCTGAAAAGGCCTCAGTAAATTTGTTCCTCATACATTGGCCAACTTTTGAACTTTGGGGTCACTTTTGGGGCACTTCCTGTGGTCCTAGGATGACAACTTTGAACTCACATGTTCGGTGGGACGCCAGCTTTCAGGCAAAAGTGGTTGCAAGTCAATCGGGACTTGCATGGCTGAAAAGGCCTCAGTAAAGTTCATGAGAAGGCCGTCATTGACTTAACATTGGTGACCTTTTGAACTTTGGGGTCACTTTTGGGGCACTTCCTGTGGTCCGAGAAGGACAAAATTGAACTCACACGTTCGGTGGGACGCCAGCTATCAGGCAAAAGTGGTTGCAAGTCAATCGGGACTTGCATGGCTGAAAAGGCCTCAGTAAAGTTGATGAGAAGGCCGTCATTGACTTAACATTGGTGACCTTTTGAACTTTGGGGTCACTTTTGGGGCACACAGCGTTTTGCCACATAAAACAGTGATTCCACCACAAAACAGCATTTTACCACATAAAATAGTGTTTCTCTTTCCAAACAGCGTTTTGCCACATAAAACAGTGATTCTGCCTCCAAACAACTTTTAGAGGCAAAAAACGCTGTTTCCAGCCAGAAACAGCGTTTTGCCACATAAAACAGTGATTCCACCACAAAACAGCATTTTGCCACATAAAATAGTGTTTCTCTCTCCAAACAGCATTTTGCCACATAAAACAGTGTTTCTCTCTCCAAACAGCATTTTGCCACGTAAAACAGTGATTCCACCTATAAACAGCATTTTGGCAGATAAAACACTGTTTCTCCATCCAAACAGCCTTTAACGGCAAAAAACGCCGTTTCCAGCCTAAAACAGCGTTTTGCCACATAAAACAGTGATTCTGACCTCCGAACAACTTTTAGAGGCAAAAAACGCTGTTTCCAGCCAGAAACAGCATTTTGCCACATAAAACAGTGAATCCACCTATAAACAGCATTTTGGCAGATAAAATACTGTTTCTCCATCCAAACAGCCTTTAACGGCAAAAAACGCTGTTTCCAGCCCAAAACAGCGTTTTGCCACATAAAACAGTGATTCCACAACAAAACAGCATTTTGCCACATAAAATAGTGTTTCTCTCTCCAAACAGCATTTTGCCACATAAAACAGTGTTTCTCTCTCCAAACAGCATTTTGCCACATAAAACAGTGATTCCACCTATAAACAGCATTTTGGCAGATAAAACACTGTTTCTCCATCCAAACAGCCTTGAAAGGCAAAAAATGCCGTTTCCAGCCAGAAACAGCATTTTGCCACATAAAATAGTGTTTCTCTCTCCAAACAGCATTTTGCCACATAAAACAGTGTTTCTCTCTCCAAACAGCATTTTGCCACATAAAACAGTCATTCCACCCCAAAACAGCATTTTGCCACATAAAACAGTGTTTCTCTCTCCAAACAGCATTTGGCCACATAAAACAGTGTTTCTCTCTCCAAACAGCATTTGGCCACATAAAACAGTGATTCTGCCTCCAAACTGCTTTTAAACGCAAAAAACGCTGTTTCCAGCCAGAAACAGCATTTTGCCACATAAAACAGTCATTCCACCCCAAAAGAGTATTTTGCCACATAAAACAGTGATTCCACCACAAAACAGCATTTTGCCACATAATACAGTGTGTCTCTCTCCAAACAGGATTTTGCCACATAAAACAGTGATTCCACCACAAAACAGCATTTTGCCACATTAAACAGTGTTTCTCTCTCCAAAAAGCATTTTGCCACATAAAACAGTCATTCCACCACAAAACAGTATTTTGCCACATAAAACAGTGTTTCTCTCTCCAAACAGCATTTTGCCACATAAAACAGTGATTCCACCTATAAACAGCATTTTGGCAGATGAAACACTGTTTCTCCATCAAAACAGCCTTTAAAGGCAAAAAATGCCGTTTCCAGCCAGAAACGGCATTTTGCCACATAAAATAGTGTTTCTCTCTCCAAACAGCATTTTGCCACATAAAACAGTGTTTCTCTCTCCAAACAGCATTTTGCCACATAAAACAGTCATTCCACCCCAAAACAGCATTTTGCCACATAAAACAGTCATTCCAACACAAAACAGCATTTTGCCACATAAAACAGTGTTTCTCTCTCCAAACAGCATTTTGCCACATAAAACAGTGTTTCTCTCTCCAAACAGCATTTGGCCACATAAAACAGTGATTCTGCCTCCAAACTGCTTTTAAACGCAAAAAACGCTGTTTCCAGCCAGAAACAGCATTTTGCCACATAAAACAGTCATTCCACCCCAAAACAGTATTTTGCCACATAAAACAGTGATTCCACCACAAAACAGCATTTTGCCACATAATACAGTGTGTCTCTCTCCAAACAGGATTTTGCCACATAAAACAGTGATTCCACCACAAAACAGCATTTTGCCACATTAAACAGTGTTTCTCTCTCCAAACAGCATTTTGCCACATAAAACAGTCATTCCACCACAAAACAGTATTTTGCCACATAAAACAGTGTTTCTCTCTCCAAACAGCATTTTGCCACATAAAACAGTGATTCCACCTATAAACAGCATTTTGGCGGATGAAACACTGTTTCTCCATCAAAACAGCCTTTAAAGGCAAAAAATGCCGTTTCCAGCCAGAAACAGCATTTTGCCACATAAAACAGTCATTCCACCCCAAAACAGCATTTTGCCACATAAAACAGTGATTCCACCACAAAACAGCATTTTGCCACATAAAACAGTGTTTCTCTCTCCAAACAGCATTTTGCCACATAAAACAGTCATTCCACCCCAAAACAGCATTTTGCCACATAAAACAGTGTTTCTCTCTCCAAACAGCATTTTGCCACATAAAACAGTCATTCCACCCCAAAACAGCATTTTGCCACATAAAACAGTGATTCCACCACAAAACAGCATTTTGCCACATAAAACAGTGTTTCTCTCTCCAAACAGCATTTTGCCACATAAAACAGTGTTTCTCTCTCCAAACAGCATTTTGCCACATAAAACAGTCATTCCACCCCAAAACAGCATTTTGCCACATAAAACAGTCATTCCACCCCAAAACAGCATTTTGCCACATAAAACAGTCATTCCACCACAAAACAGCATTTTGCCACATAAAACAGTGTTTCTCTCTCCAAACAGCATTTTGCCACATAAAACAGTGTTTCTCTCTCCAAACAGCATTTGGCCACATAAAACAGTGATTCTGCCTCCAAACTGCTTTTAAACGCAAAAAACGCTGTTTCCAGCCAGAAACAGCATTTTGCCACATAAAACAGTCATTCCACCCCAAAACAGTATTTTGCCACATAAAACAGTGATTCCACCACAAAACAGCATTTTGCCACATAATACAGTGTGTCTCTCTCCAAACAGGATTTTGCCACATAAAACAGTGATTCCACCACAAAACAGCATTTTGCCACATTAAACAGTGTTTCTCTCTCCAAACAGCATTTTGCCACATAAAACAGTCATTCCACCACAAAACAGTATTTTGCCACATAAAACAGTGTTTCTCTCTCCAAACAGCATTTTGCCACATAAAACAGTGATTCCACCTATAAACAGCATTTTGGCAGTTGAAACACTGTTTCTCCATCAAAACAGCCTTTAAAGGCAAAAAATGCCGTTTCCAGCCATAAACAGCATTTTGCCACATAAAACAGTCATTCCACCCCAAAACAGCATTTTGCCACATAAAACAGTGATTCCACCCCAAAACAGCATTTTGCCACATAAAACAGTGATTCCACCACAAAACAGCATTTTGCCACATAAAACAGTGTTTCTCTCTCCAAACAGCATTTTGCCACATAAAACAGTCATTCCACCCCAAAACAGCATTTTGCCACATAAAACAGTCATTCCACCACAAAACAGCATTTTGCCACATAATACAGTGTGTCTCTCTCCAAACAGGATTTTGCCACATAAAACAGTGATTCCACCACAAAACAGCATTTTGCCACATAAAACAGTGTTTCTCTCTCCAAACAGCATTTTGCCACATAAAACAGTGATTCCACCTATAAACAGCATTTTGGCAGATGAAACACTGTTTCTCCATCAAAACAGCCTTTAAAGGCAAAAAATGCCGTTTCCAGCCAGAAACAGCATTTTGCCACATAAAACAGTCATTCCACCCCAAAACAGCATTTTGCCACATAAAACAGTGATTCCACCACAAAACAGCATTTTGCCACATAAAACAGTCATTCCACCCCAAAACAGCATTTTGCCACATAAAACAGTCATTCCACCACAAAACAGCATTTTGCCACATAAAACAGTGTTTCTCTCTCCAAACAGCATTTTGCCACATAAAACAGTGTTTCTCTCTCCAAACAGCATTTTGCCACATAAAACAGTATTTCTCTCTCCAAACAGCATTTTGCCACGTAAAACAGTGATTCCACCTATAAACAGCATTTTGGCAGATAAAACACTGTTTCTCCATCCAAACAGCCTTTAACGGCAAAAAACGCTGTTTCCAGCCTAAAACAGTGTTTTGCCACATAAAACAGTAATTCTGACCTCTAAACAACCTTTAGAGGCAAAAAACGCTGTTTCCAGCCAGAAACAGCATTTTGCCACATAAAACAGTGAATCCACCTATAAACAGCATTTTGGCAGATAAAACACTGTTTCTCCATCCAAACAGCCTTTAACGGCAAAAAACGCTGTTTCCAGCCCAAAACAGCGTTTTGCCACATAAAACAGTGATTCCACCACAAAACAGCATTTTGCCACATAAAATAGTGTTTCTCTCTCCAAACAGCATTTTGCCACATAAAACAGTGTTTCTCTCTCCAAACAGCATTTTGCCACATAAAACAGTGATTCCACCTATAAACAGCATTTTGGCAGATAAAACACTGTTTCTCCATCCAAACAGCCTTTAACGGCAAAAAACGCTGTTTCCAGCCTAAAACAGTGTTTTGCCACATAAAACAGTGATTCTGACCTCTAAACAACCTTTAGAGGCAAAAAACGCTGTTTGCAGCCAGAAACAGCATTTTGCCACATAAAACAGTGAATCCACCTATAAACAGCATTTTGGCAGATAAAACACTGTTTCTCCATCCAAACAGCCTTTAACGGCAAAAAACGCTGTTTCTAGCCCAAAACAGCGTTTTGCCACATAAAACAGTGATTCCACCACAAAACAGCATTTTGCCACATAAAACAGTGTTTCTCTCTCCAAACAGCATTTTGCCACATAAAACAGTGATTCCACCTATAAACAGCATTTTGGCAGATAAAACACTGTTTCTCCATCCAAACAGCCTTTAACGGCAAAAAACGCTGTTTCCAGCCTAAAACAGTGTTTTGCCACATAAAACAGTGATTCTGACCTCCAAACAACTTTTAGAGGCAAAAAACGCTGTTTCCAGCCAGAAACGGCATTTTGCCACATAAAACAGTGACTCCACCTATAAACAGCATTTTGGCAGATAAAACACTGTTTCTCCATCCAAACAGCCTTTAACGGCAAAAAACGCTGTTTCCAGCCTAAAACAGTGTTTTGCCACATAAAACAGTGATTCTGACCTCTAAACAACCTTTAGAGGCAAAAAACGCTGTTTGCAGCCAGAAACAGCATTTTGCCACATAAAACAGTGAATCCACCTATAAACAGCATTTTGGCAGATAAAACACTGTTTCTCCATCCAAACAGCCTTTAACGGCAAAAAACGCTGTTTCTAGCCCAAAACAGCGTTTTGCCACATAAAACAGTGATTCCACCACAAAACAGCATTTTGCCACATAAAACAGTGTTTCTCTCTCCAAACAGCATTTTGCCACATAAAACAGTGATTCCACCTATAAACAGCATTTTGGCAGATAAAACACTGTTTCTCCATCCAAACAGCCTTTAACGGCAAAAAACGCTGTTTCCAGCCTAAAACAGTTTTTTCCCACATAAAACAGTGATTCTGACCTCTAAACAACCTTTAGAGGCAAAAAACGCTGTTTCCAGCCAGAAACAGCATTTTGCCACATAAAACAGTGATTCCACCTATAAAAAGCATTTTGGCAGATAAAACACTGTTTCCCCATCCAAACTGCAATTAAAGTGGGACATTGCATGGCTGAAAAGGCCTCAGTAAAGTTGATGAGAAGGCCGTCATTGACTTAACATTGGTGACCTTTTGAACTTTGGGGTCACTTTTGGGGCACTTCCTGTGGTCCTAGGATGACAACTTTGAACTCACATGTTCGGTGGGACGCCAGCTTTCAGGCAAAAGTGGTTGCAAGTCAATCGGGACTTGCATGGCTGAAAAGGCCTCAGTAAAGTTGATGAGAAGGCCGTCATTGACTTAACATTGGTGACCTTTTGAACTTTGGGGTCACTTTTGGGGAACTTCCTGTGGTCCGAGAAGGACAAAATTGAACTCACACGTTCGGTGGGACGCCAGCTATCAGGCAAAAGTGGTTGCAAGTCAATCGGGACTTGCATGTCTGAAAAGGCCTCAGTAAATTTGTTCCTCATACATTGGCCACCTTTTGAACTTTGGGGTCACTTTTGGGGCACTTCCTGTGGTCCTAGAATGACAAAATTGAACTCACATGGTCGGTGGGACGCCAGCTTTCAGGCAAAAGTGGTTGCAAGTCAATCGGGACTTGCATGGCTGAAAAGGCCTCAGTAAAGTTGATGAGAAGGCCGTCATTGACTTAACATTGGTGACCTTTTGAAGTTTGAGGTCACTTTTGGGGCACTTCCTGTGGTCTTAGAATGACAACATTGAACTCACATGTTCGGTGGGACACCAGCTTTCAGGCAAAAGTGGTTGCAAGTCAATCGGGACTTGCATGGCTGAAAAGGCCTCAGTAAAGTTGATGAGAAGGCCGTCATTGACTTAACATTGGTGACCTTTTGAACTTTGGGGTCACTTTTGGGGCACTTCCTGTGGTCCGAGAAGGACAAAATTGAACTCACACGTTCGGTGGGACGCCAGCTATCAGGCAAAAGTGGTTGCAAGTCAATCGGGACTTGCATGGCTGAAAAGGCCTCAGTAAATTTGTTCCTCATACATTGGCCAACTTTTGAATTTTGGGGTCACTTTTGGGGAACTTCCTGTGGTCCTAGGATGACAACTTTGAACTCACATGTTCGGTGGGACGCCAGCTTTCAGGCAAAAGTGGTTGCAAGTAAATCGGGACTTGCATGGCTGAAAAGGCCTCAGTAAAGTTGATGAGAAGGCCGTCATTGACTTAACATTGGTGACCTTTTGAACTTTGGGGTCACTTTTGGGGCACTTCCTGTGGTCCTAGAAGGACAAAATTGGACTCACTCGTTCGGTGGGTGGCCAGCTTTCAGGCAAGAGTGGTTGCAAGTCAATCGGGACTTGCATGGCTGAAAAGGCCTCAGTAAAGTGTATGAAAAGGCCGTCATTGACTTAACATTGGTGACCTTTTGAACTTTGGGGTCACTTTTGGGGCACTTCCTGTGGTCCGAGAAGGACAAAATTGAACTCACACGTTCGGTGCAACGCCAGCTATCAGGCAAAAGTGGTTGCAAGTCAATCGGGACTTGCATGGCTGAAAAGGCCTCAGTAAATTTGTTCCTCATACATTGGCCAACTTTTGAACTTTGGGGTCACTTTTGGGGCACTTCCTGTGGTCCTAGGATGACAACTTTGAACTCACATGTTCGGTGGGACGCCAGCTTTCAGGCAAAAGTGGTTGCAAGTCAATCGGGACTTGCATGGCTGAAAAGGCCTCAGTAAAGTTGATGAGAAGGCCGTCATTGACTTAACATTGGTGACCTTTTGAACTTTGGGGTCACTTTTGGGGCACTTCCTGTGGTCCTAGAAGGACAAAATTGGACTCACTCGTTCGGTGGGTGGCCAGCTTTCAGGCAAAAGTGGTTTCAAGTAAATCGGGACTTGCATGGCTGAAAAGGCCTCAGTAAAGTTGATGAGAAGGCCGTCATTGACTTAACATTGGTGACCTTTTGAACTTTGGGGTCACTTTTGGGGCACTTCCTGTGGTCCTAGAAGGACAAAATTGGACTCACTCGTTCGGTGGGTGGCCAGCTTTCAGGCAAGAGTGGTTGCAAGTCAATCGGGACTTGCATGGCTGAAAAGGCCTCAGTAAAGTGTATGAAAAGGCCGTCATTGACTTAACATTGGTGACCTTTTGAACTTTGGGGTCACTTTTGGGGCACTTCCTGTGGTCCGAGAAGGACAAAATTGAACTCACACGTTCGGTGGGACGCCAGCTATCAGGCAAAAGTGGTTGCAAGTCAATCGGGACTTGCATGGCTGAAAAGGCCTCAGTAAATTTGTTCCTCATACATTGGCCAACTTTTGAACTTTGGGGTCACTTTTGGGGCACTTCCTGTGGTCCTAGGATGACAACTTTGAACTCACATGTTCGGTGGGACGCCAGCTTTCAGGCAAAAGTGGTTGCAAGTCAATCGGGACTTGCATGGCTGAAAAGGCCTCAGTAAAGTTCATGAGAAGGCCGTCATTGACTTAACATTGGTGACCTTTTGAACTTTGGGGTCACTTTTGGGGCACTTCCTGTGGTCCTAGGATGACAACTTTGAACTCACATGTTCGGTGGGACGCCAGCTTTCAGGCAAAAGTGGTTGCAAGTCAATCGGGACTTGCATGGCTGAAAAGGCCTCAGTAAAGTTGATGAGAAGGCCGTCATTGACTTAACATTGGTGACCTTTTGAACTTTGGGGTCACTTTTGGGGCACTTCCTGTGGTCCTAGGATGACAACTTTGAACTCACATGTTCGGTGGGACACCAGCTTTCAGGCAAAAGTGGTTGCAAGTCAATCGGGACTTGCATGGCTGAAAAGGCCTCAGTAAAGTTGATGAGAAGGCCGTCATTGACTTAACATTGGTGACCTTTTGAACTTTGGGGTCACTTTTGGGGAACTTCCTGTGGTCCGAGAAGGACAAAATTGAACTCACACGTTCGGTGGGACGCCAGCTATCAGGCAAAAGTGGTTGCAAGTCAATCGGGACTTGCATGTCTGAAAAGGCCTCAGTAAATTTGTTCCTCATACATTGGCCACCTTTTGAACTTTGGGGTCACTTTTGGGGCACTTCCTGTGGTCCTAGAATGACAAAATTGAACTCACATGGTCGGTGGGACGCCAGCTTTCAGGCAAAAGTGGTTGCAAGTCAATCGGGACTTGCATGGCTGAAAAGGCCTCAGTAAAGTTGATGAGAAGGCCGTCATTGACTTAACATTGGTGACCTTTTGAAGTTTGAGGTCACTTTTGGGGCACTTCCTGTGGTCCGAGAAGGACAAAATTGGACTCACTCGTTCGGTGGGTGGCCAGCTTTCAGGCAAAAGTGGTTTCAAGTAAATCGGGACTTGCATGGCTGAAAAGGCCTCAGTAAAGTTGATGAGAAGGCCGTCATTGACTTAACATTGGTGACCTTTTGAACTTTGGGGTCACTTTTGGGGCACTTCCTGTGGTCCTAGAAGGACAAAATTGGACTCACTCGTTCGGTGGGTGGCCAGCTTTCAGGCAAGAGTGGTTACAAGTCAATCGGGACTTGCATGGCTGAAAAGGCCTCAGTAAAGTTTATGAGAAGGCCGTCATTGACTTAACATTGGTGACCTTTTGAACTTTGGGGTCACTTTTGGGGCACTTCCTGTGGTCCGAGAAGGACAAAATTGAACTCACACGTTCGGTGGGACGCCAGCTATCAGGCAAAAGTGGTTGCAAGTCAATCGGGACTTGCATGGCTGAAAAGGCCTCAGTAAATTTGTTCCTCATACATTGGCCAACTTTTGAACTTTGGGGTCACTTTTGGGGCACTTCCTGTGGTCCTAGGATGACAACTTTGAACTCACATGTTCGGTGGGACGCCAGCTTTCAGGCAAAAGTGGTTGCAAGTCAATCGGGACTTGCATGGCTGAAAAGGCCTCAGTAAAGTTCATGAGAAGGCCGTCATTGACTTAACATTGGTGACCTTTTGAACTTTGGGGTCACTTTTGGGGCACTTCCTGTGGTCCTAGAAGGACAAAATTGGACTCACTCGTTCGGTGGGACGCCAGCTTTCAGGCAAAAGTGGTTGCAAGTCAATTGGGACTTGCATGGCTGAAAAGGCCTCAGTAAAGTTGATGAGAAGGCCGTCATTGACTTAACATTGGTGACCTTTTGAACTTTGGGGTCACTTTTGGGGCACTTCCTGTGGTCCGAGAAGGACAAAATTGAACTCACACGTTCGGTGGGACGCCAGCTATCAGGCAAAAGTGGTTGCAAGTCAATCGGGACTTGCATGGCTGAAAAGGCCTCAGTAAAGTTGATGAGAAGGCCGTCATTGACTTAACATTGGTGACCTTTTGAACTTTGGGGTCACTTTTGGGGCACACAGCGTTTTGCCACATAAAACAGTGATTCCACCACAAAACAGCATTTTACCACATAAAATAGTGTTTCTCTTTCCAAACAGCGTTTTGCCACATAAAACAGTGATTCTGCCTCCAAACAACTTTTAGAGGCAAAAAACGCTGTTTCCAGCCAGAAACAGCGTTTTGCCACATAAAACAGTGATTCCACCACAAAACAGCATTTTGCCACATAAAATAGTGTTTCTCTCTCCAAACAGCATTTTGCCACATAAAACAGTGTTTCTCTCTCCAAACAGCATTTTGCCACGTAAAACAGTGATTCCACCTATAAACAGCATTTTGGCAGATAAAACACTGTTTCTCCATCCAAACAGCCTTTAACGGCAAAAAACGCTGTTTCCAGCCTAAAACAGCGTTTTGCCACATAAAACAGTGATTCTGACCTCCAAACAACTTTTAGAGGCAAAAAACGCTGTTTCCAGCCAGAAACAGCATTTTGCCACATAAAACAGTGAATCCACCTATAAACAGCATTTTGGCAGATAAAATACTGTTTCTCCATCCAAACAGCCTTTAACGGCAAAAAACGCTGTTTCCAGCCCAAAACAGCGTTTTGCCACATAAAACAGTGATTCCACCACAAAACAGCATTTTGCCACATAAAATAGTGTTTCTCTCTCCAAACAGCATTTTGCCACATAAAACAGTGTTTCTCTCTCCAAACAGCATTTTGCCACATAAAACAGTGATTCCACCTATAAACAGCATTTTTGCAGATAAAACACTGTTTCTCCATCCAAACAGCCTTGAAAGGCAAAAAATGCCGTTTCCAGCCCGAAACAGCATTTTGCCACATAAAATAGTGTTTCTCTCTCCAAACAGCATTTTGCCACATAAAACAGTGTTTCTCTCTCCAAACAGCATTTTGCCACATAAAACAGTCATTCCACCACAAAACAGCATTTTGCCACATAAAACAGTGTTTCTCTCTCCAAACAGCATTTTGCCACATAAAACAGTCATTCCACCACAAAACAGTATTTTGCCACATAAAACAGTGTTTCTCTCTCCAAACAGCATTTTGCCACATAAAACAGTGATTCCACCTATAAACAGCATTTTGGCAGATGAAACACTGTTTCTCCATCAAAACAGCCTTTAAAGGCAAAAAATGCCGTTTCCAGCCAGAAACAGCATTTTGCCACATAAAATAGTGTTTCTCTCTCCAAACAGCATTTTGCCACATAAAACAGTGTTTCTCTCTCCAAACAGCATTTTGCCACATAAAACAGTCATTCCACCCCAAAACAGCATTTTGCCACATAAAACAGTCATTCCACCACAAAACAGCATTTTGCCACATAAAACAGTGTTTCTCTCTCCAAACAGCATTTTGCCACATAAAACAGTGTTTCTCTCTCCAAACAGCATTTGGCCACATAAAACAGTGATTCTGCCTCCAAACTGCTTTTAAACGCAAAAAACGCTGTTTCCAGCCAGAAACAGCATTTTGCCACATAAAACAGTCATTCCACCCCAAAACAGTATTTTGCCACATAAAACAGAGATTCCACCACAAAACAGCATTTTGCCACATAATACAGTGTGTCTCTCTCCAAACAGGATTTTGCCACATAAAACAGTGATTCCACCACAAAACAGCATTTTGCCACATTAAACAGTGTTTCTCTCTCCAAACAGCATTTTGCCACATAAAACAGTCATTCCACCACAAAACAGTATTTTGCCACATAAAACAGTGTTTCTCTCTCCAAACAGCATTTTGCCACATAAAACAGTGATTCCACCTATAAACAGCATTTTGGCAGATGAAACACTGTTTCTCCATCAAAACAGCCTTGAAAGGCAAAAAATGCCGTTTCCAGCCAGAAACAGCATTTTGCCACATAAAACAGTCATTCCACCCCAAAACAGCATTTTGCCACATAAAACAGTGATTCCACCACAAAACAGCATTTTGCCACATAAAACAGTGTTTCTCTCTCCAAACAGCATTTTGCCACATAAAACAGTGTTTCTCTCTCCAAACAGCATTTTGCCACATAAAACAGTCATTCCACCCCAAAACAGCATTTTGCCACATAAAACAGTGATTCCACCACAAAACAGCATTTTGCCACATAAAACAGTGTTTCTCTCTCCAAACAGCATTTTGCCACATAAAACAGTCATTCCACCCCAAAACAGCATTTTGCCACATAAAACAGTGTTTCTCTCTCCAAACAGCATTTTGCCACATAAAACAGTCATTCCACCCCAAAACAGCATTTTGCCACATAAAACAGTCATTCCACCCCAAAACAGCATTTTGCCACATAAAACAGTGTTTCTCTCTCCAAACAGCATTTTGCCACATAAAACAGTCATTCCACCCCAAAACAGCATTTTGCCACATAAAACAGTCATTCCACCCCAAAACAGCATTTTGCCACATAAAACAGTGATTCCACCACAAAACAGCATTTTGCAACATAAAACAGTGTTTCTCTCTCCAAACAGCATTTTGCCACATAAAACAGTGTTTCTCTCTCCAAACAGCATTTTGCCACATAAAACAGTCATTCCACCCCAAAACAGCATTTTGCCACATAAAACAGTGATTCCACCACAAAACAGCATTTTGCCACATAAAACAGTGTTTCTCTCTCCAAACAGCATTTTGCCACATAAAACAGTCATTCCACCCCAAAACAGCATTTTGCCACATAAAACAGTGTTTCTCTCTCCAAACAGCATTTTGCCACATAAAACAGTCATTCCACCCCAAAACAGCATTTTGCCACATAAAACAGTCATTCCACCCCAAAACAGCATTTTGCCACATAAAACAGTGATTCCACCACAAAACAGCATTTTGCCACATAAAACAGTGTTTCTCTCTCCAAACAGCATTTGGCCACATAAAACAGTGATTCTGCCTCCAAACTGCTTTTAAACGCAAAAAACGCTGTTTCCAGCCAGAAACAGCATTTTGCCACATAAAACAGTCATTCCACCCCAAAACAGTATTTTGCCACATAAAACAGAGATTCCACCACAAAACAGCATTTTGCCACATTATACAGTGTGTCTCTCTCCAAACAGGATTTTGCCACATAAAACAGTGATTCCACCACAAAACAGCATTTTGCCACATTAAACAGTGTTTCTCTCTCCAAACAGCATTTTGCCACATAAAACAGTGATTCCACCTATAAACAGCATTTTGGCAGATGAAACACTGTTTCTCCATCAAAACAGCCTTTAAAGGCAAAAAATGCCGTTTCCAGCCAGAAACAGCATTTTGCCACATAAAACAGTCATTCCACCCCAAAACAGCATTTTGCCACATAAAACAGTGATTCCACCACAAAACAGCATTTTGCCACATAAAACAGTCATTCCACCCCAAAACAGCATTTTGCCACATAAAACAGTCATTCCACCACAAAACAGCATTTTGCCACATAAAACAGTGTTTCTCTCTCCAAACAGCATTTTGCCACATAAAACAGTGTTTCTCTCTCCAAACAGCATTTTGCCACATAAAACAGTATTTCTCTCTCCAAACAGCATTTTGCCACGTAAAACAGTGATTCCACCTATAAACAGCATTTTGGCAGATAAAACACTGTTTCTCCATCCAAACAGCCTTTAACGGCAAAAAACGCTGTTTCCAGCCTAAAACAGTGTTTTGCCACATAAAACAGTAATTCTGACCTCTAAACAACCTTTAGAGGCAAAAAACGCTGTTTCCAGCCAGAAACAGCATTTTGCCACATAAAACAGTGAATCCACCTATAAACAGCATTTTGGCAGATAAAACACTGTTTCTCCATCCAAACAGCCTTTAACGGCAAAAAACGCTGTTTCCAGCCCAAAACAGCGTTTTGCCACATAAAACAGTGATTCCACCACAAAACAGCATTTTGCCACATAAAATAGTGTTTCTCTCTCCAAACAGCATTTTGCCACATAAAACAGTGTTTCTCTCTCCAAACAGCATTTTGCCACATAAAACAGTGATTCCACCTATAAACAGCATTTTGGCACATAAAACACTGTTTCTCCATCCAAACAGCCTTTAACGGCAAAAAACGCTGTTTCCAGCCTAAAACAGTGTTTTGCCACATAAAACAGTGATTCTGACCTCTAAAC
The DNA here is from genome assembly GCF_048128805.1 of Centroberyx gerrardi. Lineage (NCBI taxonomy): Eukaryota > Metazoa > Chordata > Actinopteri > Beryciformes > Berycidae > Centroberyx > Centroberyx gerrardi. Next base: position 228,352 of record NW_027605187.1, read on the forward strand.
AACCTTTAGAGGCAAAAAACGCTGTTTAGAGCCAGAAACAGCATTTTGCCACATAAAACAGTGAATCCACCTATAAACAGCATTTTGGCAGATAAAACACTGTTTCTCCATCCAAACAGCCTTTAACGGCAAAAAACGCTGTTTCTAGCCCAAAACAGCGTTTTGCCACATAAAACAGTGATTCCACCACAAAACAGCATTTTGCCACATAAAACAGTGTTTCTCTCTCCAAACAGCATTTTGCCACATAAAACAGTGATTCCACCTATAAACAGCATTTTGGCAGATAAAACACTGTTTCTCCATCCAAACAGCCTTTAACGGCAAAAAACGCTGTTTCCAGCCTAAAACAGTGTTTTCCCATATAAAACAGTGATTCTGACCTCTAAACAACCTTTAGAGGTAAAAAACGCTGTTTGCAGCCAGAAACAGCATTTTGCCACATAAAACAGTGAATCCACCTATAAACAGCATTTTGGCAGATAAAACACTGTTTCTCCATCCAAACAGCCTTTAACGGCAAAAAACGCTGTTTCTAGCCCAAAACAGCGTTTTGCCACATAAAACAGTGATTCCACCACAAAACAGCATTTTGCCACATAAAACAGTGTTTCTCTCTCCAAACAGCATTTTGCCACATAAAACAGTGATTCCACCTATAAACAGCATTTTGGCAGATAAAACACTGTTTCTCCATCCAAACAGCCTTTAACGGCAAAAAACGCTGTTTCCAGCCTAGAACAGTGTTTTCCCACATAAAACAGTGATTCTGACCTCTAAACAACCTTTAGAGGCAAAAAACGCTGTTTCCAGCCAGAAACAGCATTTTGCCACATAAAACAGTGAATCCACCTATAAACAGCATTTTGGCAGATAAAACACTGTTTCTCCATCCAAACAGCCTTTAACGGCAAAAAACGCTGTTTCTAGCCCAAAACAGCGTTTTGCCACATAAAACAGTGATTCCACCACAAAACAGCATTTTGCCACATAAAATAGTGTTTCTATCTCCAAACAGCATTTTGCCACATAAAACAGTGATTCCACCTATAAACAGCATTTTGGCAGATAAAACACTGTTTCTCCATCCAAACAGCCTTTAACGGCAAAAAACGCTGTTTCCAGCCTAAAACAGTGTTTTGCCACATAAAACAGTGATTCTGACCTCTAAACAACCTTTAGAGGCAAAAAACGCTGTTTCCAGCCAGAAACAGCATTTTGCCACATAAAACAGTGAATCCACCTATAAACAGCATTTTTGCAGATAAAACACTGTTTCTCCATCCAAACAGCCTTTAAAGGCAAAAAACGCTGTTTCTAGCCAGAAACAGCATTTTGCCACATAAAACAGTGATTCCACCTATAAAAAGCATTTTGGCAGATAAAACACTGTTTCTCCATCCAAACTGCAATTAAAGTGGGACATTGCATGGCTGAAAAGGCCTCAGTAAAGTTGATGAGAAGGCCGTCATTGACTTAACATTGGTGACCTTTTGAACTTTGGGGTCACTTTTGGGGCACTTCCTGTGGTCCTAGGATGACAACTTTGAACTCACATGTTCGGTGGGACACCAGCTTTCAGGCAAAAGTGGTTGCAAGTCAATCGGGACTTGCATGGCTGAAAAGGCCTCAGTAAAGTTGATGAGAAGGCCGTCATTGACTTAACATTGGTGACCTTTTGAACTTTGGGGTCACTTTTGGGGAACTTCCTGTGGTCCGAAAAGGACAAAATTGAACTCACACGTTCGGTGGGACGCCAGCTATCAGGCAAAAGTGGTTGCAAGTCAATCGGGACTTGCATGTCTGAAAAGGCCTCAGTAAATTTGTTCCTCATACATTGGCCACCTTTTGAACTTTGGGGTCACTTTTGGGGCACTTCCTGTGGTCCTAGAATGACAAAATTGAACTCACATGGTCGGTGGGACGCCAGCTTTCAGGCAAAAGTGGTTGCAAGTCAATCGGGACTTGCATGGCTGAAAAGGCCTCAGTAAAGTTGATGAGAAGGCCGTCATTGACTTAACATTGGTGACCTTTTGAAGTTTGAGGTCACTTTTGGGGCACTTCCTGTGGTCTTAGAATGACAACATTGAACTCACATGTTCGGTGGGACGCCAGCTTTCAGGCAAAAGTGGTTGCAAGTCAATCGGGACTTGCATGGCTGAAAAGGCCTCAGTAAAGTTGATGAGAAGGCCGTCATTGACTTAACATTGGTGACCTTTTGAACTTTGGGGTCACTTTTGGGGCACTTCCTGTGGTCCTAGAAGGACAAAATTGGACTCACTCGTTCGGTGGGTGGCCAGCTTTCAGGCAAAAGTGGTTTCAAGTAAATCGGGACTTGCATGGCTGAAAAGGCCTCAGTAAAGTTGATTAGAAGGCCGTCATTGACTTAACATTGGTGACCTTTTGAACTTTGGGGTCACTTTTGGGTCTCTTCCTGTGGTCCTAGAAGGACAAAATTGAACTCACACGTTCGGTGGGACGCCAGCTATCAGGCAAAAGTGGTTGCAAGTCAATCGGGAGTTGCATGGCTGAAAAGGCCTCAGTAAATTTGTTCCTCATACATTGGCCAACTTTTGAACTTTGGGGTCACTTTTGGGGCACTTCCTGTGGTCCTAGGATGACAACTTTGAACTCACATGTTCGGTGGGACGCCAGCTTTCAGGCAAAAGTGGTTGCAAGTCAATCGGGACTTGCATGGCTGAAAAGGCCTCAGTAAAGTTGATGAGAAGGCCGTCATTGACTTAACATTGGTGACCTTTTGAACTTTGGGGTCACTTTTGGGGCACTTCCTGTGGTCCTAGAAGGACAAAATTGGACTCACTCGTTCGGTGGGACGCCAGCTATCAGGCAAAAGTGGTTGCAAGTCAATCGGGACTTGCATGGCTGAAAAGGCCTCAGTAAATTTGTTCCTCATACATTGGCCAACTTTTGAACTTTGGGGTCACTTTTGGGGCACTTCCTGTGGTCCTAGGATGACAACTTTGAACTCACATGTTCGGTGGGACGCCAGCTTTCAGGCAAAAGTGGTTGCAAGTCAATCGGGACTTGCATGGCTGAAAAGGCCTCAGTAAAGTTGATGAGAAGGCCGTCATTGACTTAACATTGGTGACCTTTTGAACTTTGGGGTCACTTTTGGGGCACTTCCTGTGGTCCTAGAAGGACAAAATTGGACTCACTCGTTCGGTGGGTGGCCAGCTTTCAGGCAAAAGTGATTTCAAGTAAATCGGGACTTGCATGGCTGAAAAGGCCTCAGTAAAGTTGATGAGAAGGCCGTCATTGACTTAACATTGGTGACCTTTTGAACTTTGGGGTCACTTTTGGGGCACTTCCTGTGGTCCTAGGATGACAACTTTGAACTCACATGTTCGGTGGGACACCAGCTTTCAGGCAAAAGTGGTTGCAAGTCAATCGGGACTTGCATGGCTGAAAAGGCCTCAGTAAAGTTGATGAGAAGGCCGTCATTGACTTAACATTGGTGACCTTTTGAACTTTGGGGTCACTTTTGGGGAACTTCCTGTGGTCCGAAAAGGACAAAATTGAACTCACACGTTCGGTGGGACGCCAGCTATCAGGCAAAAGTGGTTGCAAGTCAATCGGGACTTGCATGTCTGAAAAGGCCTCAGTAAATTTGTTCCTCATACATTGGCCACCTTTTGAACTTTGGGGTCACTTTTGGGGCACTTCCTGTGGTCCTAGAATGACAAAATTGAACTCACATGGTCGGTGGGACGCCAGCTTTCAGGCAAAAGTGGTTGCAAGTCAATCGGGACTTGCATGGCTGAAAAGGCCTCAGTAAAGTTGATGAGAAGGCCGTCATTGACTTAACATTGGTGACCTTTTGAAGTTTGAGGTCACTTTTGGGGCACTTCCTGTGGTCTTAGAATGACAACATTGAACTCACATGTTCGGTGGGACGCCAGCTTTCAGGCAAAAGTGGTTGCAAGTCAATCGGGACTTGCATGGCTGAAAAGGCCTCAGTAAAGTTGATGAGAAGGCCGTCATTGACTTAACATTGGTGACCTTTTGAACTTTGGGGTCACTTTTGGGGCACTTCCTGTGGTCCTAGAAGGACAAAATTGGACTCACTCGTTCGGTGGGTGGCCAGCTTTCAGGCAAAAGTGGTTTCAAGTAAATCGGGACTTGCATGGCTGAAAAGGCCTCAGTAAAGTTGATTAGAAGGCCGTCATTGACTTAACATTGGTGACCTTTTGAACTTTGGGGTCACTTTTGGGTCTCTTCCTGTGGTCCTAGAAGGACAAAATTGAACTCACACGTTCGGTGGGACGCCAGCTATCAGGCAAAAGTGGTTGCAAGTCAATCGGGAGTTGCATGGCTGAAAAGGCCTCAGTAAATTTGTTCCTCATACATTGGCCAACTTTTGAACTTTGGGGTCACTTTTGGGGCACTTCCTGTGGTCCTAGGATGACAACTTTGAACTCACATGTTCGGTGGGACGCCAGCTTTCAGGCAAAAGTGGTTGCAAGTCAATCGGGACTTGCATGGCTGAAAAGGCCTCAGTAAAGTTGATGAGAAGGCCGTCATTGACTTAACATTGGTGACCTTTTGAACTTTGGGGTCACTTTTGGGGCACTTCCTGTGGTCCTAGAAGGACAAAATTGGACTCACTCGTTCGGTGGGACGCCAGCTATCAGGCAAAAGTGGTTGCAAGTCAATCGGGACTTGCATGGCTGAAAAGGCCTCAGTAAATTTGTTCCTCATACATTGGCCAACTTTTGAACTTTGGGGTCACTTTTGGGGCACTTCCTGTGGTCCTAGGATGACAACTTTGAACTCACATGTTCGGTGGGACGCCAGCTTTCAGGCAAAAGTGGTTGCAAGTCAATCGGGACTTGCATGGCTGAAAAGGCCTCAGTAAAGTTGATGAGAAGGCCGTCATTGACTTAACATTGGTGACCTTTTGAACTTTGGGGTCACTTTTGGGGCACTTCCTGTGGTCCTAGAAGGACAAAATTGGACTCACTCGTTCGGTGGGTGGCCAGCTTTCAGGCAAAAGTGATTTCAAGTAAATCGGGACTTGCATGGCTGAAAAGGCCTCAGTAAAGTTGATGAGAAGGCCGTCATTGACTTAACATTGGTGACCTTTTGAACTTTGGGGTTACTTTTGGGGCACTTCCTGTGGTCCTAGGATGACAACTTTGAACTCACATGTTCGGTGGGACGCCAGCTTTCAGGCAAAAGTGGTTGCAAGTCAATCGGGACTTGCATGGCTGAAAAGGCCTCAGTAAAGTTGATGAGAAGGCCGTCATTGACTTAACATTGGTGACCTTTTGAACTTTGGGGTCACTTTTGGGGCACTTCCTGTGGTCCTAGAAGGACAAAATTGGACTCACTCGTTCGGTGGGTGGCCAGCTTTCAGGCAAAAGTGGTTTCAAGTAAATCGGGACTTGCATGGCTGAAAAGGCCTCAGTAAAGTTGATGAGAAGGCCGTCATTGACTTAACATTGGTGACCTTTTGAACTTTGGGGTCACTTTTGGGGCACTTCCTGTGGTCCTAGGATGACAACTTTGAACTCACATGTTCGGTGGGACACCAGCTTTCAGGCAAAAGTGGTTTCAAGTAAATCGGGACTTGCATGGCTGAAAAGGCCTCAGTAAAGTTGATGAGAAGGCCGTCATTGACTTAACATTGGTGACCTTTTGAACTTTGGGGTCACTTTTGGGGCACTTCCTGTGGTCCTAGGATGACAACTTTGAACTCACATGTTCGGTGGGACACCAGCTTTCAGGCAAAAGTGGTTGCAAGTAAATCGGGACTTGCATGGCTGAAAAGGCCTCAGTAAAGTTGATGAGAAGGCCGTCATTGACTTAACATTGGTGACCTTTTGAACTTTGGGGTCACTTTTGGGGAACTTCCTGTGGTCCGAGAAGGACAAAATTGAACTCACACGTTCGGTGGGACGCCAGCTATCAGGCAAAAGTGGTTGCAAGTCAATCGGGACTTGCATGGCTGAAAAGGCCTCAGTAAAGTTGATGAGAAGGCCGTCATTGACTTAACATTGGTGACCTTTTGAACTTTGGGGTCACTTTTGGGGCACTTCCTGTTGTCCTAGAAGGACAAAACAGCGTTTTGCCACATAAAACAGTGATTCCACCACAAAACAGCATTTTACCACATAAAATAGTGTTTCTCTTTCCAAACAGCGTTTTGCCACATAAAACAGTGATTCTGCCTCCAAACAACTTTTAGAGGCAAAAAACGCTGTTTCCAGCCAGAAACAGCGTTTTGCCACATAAAACAGTGATTCCACCACAAAACAGCATTTTGCCACATAAAATAGTGTTTCTCTCTCCAAACAGCATTTTGCCACATAAAACAGTGTTTCTCTCTCCAAACAGCATTTTGCCACGTAAAACAGTGATTCCACCTATAAACAGCATTTTGGCAGATAAAACACTGTTTCTCCATCCAAACAGCCTTTAACGGCAAAAAACGCTGTTTCCAGCCTAAAACAGCGTTTTGCCACATAAAACAGTGATTCTGACCTCCAAACAACTTTTAGAGGCAAAAAACGCTGTTTCCAGCCAGAAACAGCATTTTGCCACATAAAACAGTGAATCCACCTATAAACAGAATTTTGGCAGATAAAATACTGTTTCTCCATCCAAACAGCCTTTAACGGCAAAAAACGCTGTTTCCAGCCCAAAACAGCGTTTTGCCACATAAAACAGTGATTCCACAACAAAACAGCATTTTGCCACATAAAATAGTGTTTCTCTCTCCAAACAGCATTTTGCCACATAAAACAGTGTTTCTCTCTCCAAACAGCATTTTGCCACATAAAACAGTGATTCCACCTATAAACAGCATTTTGGCAGATGAAACACTGTTTCTCCATCCAAACAGCCTTGAAAGGCAAAAAATGCCGTTTCCAGCCAGAAACAGCATTTTGCCACATAAAATAGTGTTTCTCTCTCCAAACAGCATTTTGCCACATAAAACAGTGTTTCTCTCTCCAAACAGCATTTTGCCACATAAAACAGTCATTCCACCCCAAAACAGCATTTTGCCACATAAAACAGTCATTCCACCCCAAAACAGCATTTTGCCACATAAAACAGTCATTCCACCACAAAAAAGCATTTTGCCACATAAAACAGTGTTTCTCTCTCCAAACAGCATTTTGCCACATAAAACAGTGTTTCTCTCTCCAAACAGCATTTGGCCACATAAAACAGTGATTCTGCCTCCAAACTGCTTTTAAACGCAAAAAACGCTGTTTCCAGCCAGAAACAGCATTTTGCCACATAAAACAGTCATTCCACCCCAAAACAGTATTTTGCCACATAAAACAGTGATTCCACCACAAAACAGCATTTTGCCACATAATACAGTGTGTCTCTCTCCAAACAGGATTTTGCCACATAAAACAGTGATTCCACCACAAAACAGCATTTTGCCACATTAAACAGTGTTTCTCTCTCCAAACAGCATTTTGCCACATAAAACAGTCATTCCACCACAAAACAGTATTTTGCCACATAAAACAGTGTTTCTCTCTCCAAACAGCATTTTGCCACATAAAACAGTGATTCCACCTATAAACAGCATTTTGGCAGATAAAACACTGTTTCTCCATCCAAACAGCCTTGAAAGGCAAAAAATGCCGTTTCCAGCCAGAAACAGCATTTTGCCACATAAAATAGTGTTTCTCTCTCCAAACAGCATTTTGCCACATAAAACAGTGTTTCTCTCTCCAAACAGCATTTTGCCACATAAAACAGTGTTTCTCTCTCCAAACAGCATTTGGCCACATAAAACAGTGATTCTGCCTCCAAACTGCTTTTAAACGCAAAAAACGCTGTTTCCAGCCAGAAACAGCATTTTGCCACATAAAACAGTCATTCCACCCCAAAACAGTATTTTGCCACATAAAACAGTGATTCCACCACAAAACAGCATTTTGCCACATAATACAGTGTGTCTCTCTCCAAACAGGATTTTGCCACATAAAACAGTGATTCCACCACAAAACAGCATTTTGCCACATTAAACAGTGTTTCTCTCTCCAAACAGCATTTTGCCACATAAAACAGTGATTCCACCTATAAACAGCATTTTGGCAGATGAAACACTGTTTCTCCATCAAAACAGCCTTTAAAGGCAAAAAATGCCGTTTCCAGCCAGAAACAGCATTTTGCCACATAAAACAGTCATTCCACCCCAAAACAGCATTTTGCCACATAAAACAGTGATTCCACCACAAAACAGCATTTTGCCACATAAAACAGTGTTTCTCTCTCCAAACAGCATTTTGCCACATAAAACAGTCATTCCACCCCAAAACAGCATTTTGCCACATAAAACAGTGATTCTGCCTCCAATCTGCTTTTAAACGCAAAAAACGCTGTTTCCAGCCCGAAACAGCATTTTGCCACATAAAACAGTGATTCCACCACAAAACAGCATTTTGCCACATAAAACAGTGTTTCTCTCTCCAAACAGCATTTTGCCACATAAAACAGTCATTCCACCCCAAAACAGCATTTTGCCACATAAAACAGTGATTCCACCACAAAACAGCATTTTGCCACATAAAACAGTCATTCCACCCCAAAACAGCATTTTGCCACATAAAACAGTCATTCCACCACAAAACAGCATTTTGCCACATAAAACAGTGTTTCTCTCTCCAAACAGCATTTTGCCACATAAAACAGTGTTTCTCTCTCCAAACAGCATTTTGCCACATAAAACAGTGATTCCACCTATAAACAGCATTTTGCCACATAAAACAGTGATTCCACCTATAAACAGCATTTTGGCAGATAAAACACTGTTTCTCCATCCAAACAGCCTTTAACGGCAAAAAACGCTGTTTCCAGCCTAAAACAGTGTTTTGCCACATAAAACAGTCTGACCTCTAAACAACCTTTAGAGGCAAAAAACGCTGTTTCCAGCCAGAAACAGCATTTTGCCACATAAAACAGTGAATCCACCTATAAACAGCATTTTGGCAGATAAAACACTGTTTCTCCATCCAAACAGCCTTTAACGGCAAAAAACGCTGTTTCCAGCCCAAAACAGCGTTTTGCCACATAAAACAGTGATTCCACCACAAAACAGCATTTTGCCACATAAAATAGTGTTTCTCTCTCCAAACAGCATTTTGCCACATAAAACAGTGAATCCACCTATAAACAGCATTTTGGCAGATAAAACACTGTTTCTCCATCCAAACAGCCTTTAACGGCAAAAAACGCTGTTTGCAGCCCAAAACAGCGTTTTGCCACATAAAACAGTGATTCCACCACAAAACAGCATTTTGCCACATAAAATAGTGTTTCTCTCTCCAAACAGCATTTTGCCACATAAAACAGTGTTTCTCTCTCCAAACAGCATTTTGCCACATAAAACAGTGATTCCACCTATAAACAGCATTTTGGCAGATAAAACACTGTTTCTCCATCCAAACAGCCTTTAACGGCAAAAAACGCTGTTTCCAGCCTAAAACAGTGTTTTGCCACATAAAACAGTGATTCTGACCTCTAAACAACCTTTAGAGGCAAAAAAACGCTGTTTCCAGCCAGAAACAGCATTTTGCCACATAAAACAGTGATTCTGACCTCTAAACAACCTTTAGAGGCAAAAAACGCTGTTCCAGCCAGAAACAGCATTTTGCCACATAAAACAGTGATTCTGACCTCTAAACAACCTTTAGAGGCAAAAAACGCTGTTCCAGCCAGAAACAGCATTTTGCCACATAAAACAGTGAATCCACCTATAAAACAGCATTTTGGCAGATAAAACACTGTTTCTCCATCCAAACAGCCTTTAACGGCAAAAAACGCTGTTTCCAGCCCAAAACAGCGTTTTGCCACATAAACCAGTGATTCCACCACAAAACAGCATTTTGCCACATAAAATAGTGTTTCTCTCTCCAAACAGCATTTTGCCACATAAAACAGTGAATCCACCTATAAACAGCATTTTGGCAGATAAACACTGTTTCTCCATCCAAACAGCCTTTAACGGCAAAAAACGCTGTTTGCAGCCCAAAACAGCGTTTTGCCACATAAAACAGTGATTCCACCACAAAACAGCATTTTGCCACATAAAATAGTGTTTCTCTCTCTCCAAACAGCATTTTGCCACATAAAACAGTGTTTCTCTCTCCAAACAGCATTTTGCCACATAAAACAGTGATTCCACCTATAAACAGCATTTTGGCAGATAAAACACTGTTTCTCCATCCAAACAGCCTTTAACGGCAAAAAACGCTGTTTCCAGCCTAAAACAGTGTTTTGCCACATAAAACAGTGATTCTGACCTCTAAACAACCTTTAGAGGCAAAAAACGCTGTTTTCCAGCCAGAAACAGCATTTTGCCACATAAAACAGTGATTCTGACCTCTAAACAACCTTTAGAGGCAAAAAACGCTGTTCCAGCCAGAAACAGCATTTTGCCACATAAAACAGTGATTCTGACCTCTAAACAACCTTTAGAGGCAAAAAACGCTGTTCCAGCCAGAAACAGCATTTTGCCACATAAAACAGTGAATCCACCTATAAACAGCATTTTGGCAGATAAAACACTGTTTCTCCATCCAAACAGCCTTTAACGGCAAAAAACGCTGTTTGCAGCCCAAAACAGCGTTTTGCCACATAAAACAGTGATTCCACCACAAAACAGCATTTTGCCACATAAAATAGTGTTTCTCTCTCCAAACAGCATTTTGCCACATAAAACAGTGTTTCTCTCTCCAAACAGCATTTTGCCACATAAAACAGTGATTCCACCTATAAACAGCATTTTGGCAGATAAAACACTGTTTCTCCATCCAAACAGCCTTTAACGGCAAAAAACGCTGTTTCCAGCCTAAAACAGTGTTTTGCAACATAAAACAGTGATTCTGACCTCTAAACAACCTTTAGAGGCAAAAAACGCTGTTTCCAGCCAGAAACAGCATTTTGCCACATAAAACAGTGAATCCACCTATAAACAGCATTTTGGCAGATAAAACACTGTTTCTCCATCCAAACAGCCTTTAACGGCAAAAAACGCTGTTTCCAGCCCAAAACAGCGTTTTGCCACATAAAACAGTGATTCCACCACAAAACAGCATTTTGCCACATAAAATAGTGTTTCTCTCTCCAAACAGCATTTTGCCACATAAAACAGTGTTTCTCTCTCCAAACAGCATTTTGCCACATTAAAACAGTGATTCCACCTATAAACAGCATTTTGGCAGATAAAACACTGTTTCTCCATCCAAACAGCCTTTAACGGCAAAAAACGCTGTTTCCAGCCTAAAACAGTGTTTTGCCACATAAAACAGTGATTCTGACCTCTAAACAACCTTTAGAGGCAAAAAACGCTGTTTCCAGCCAGAAACAGCATTTTGCCACATAAAACAGTGATTCTGACCTCTAAACAACCTTTAGAGGCAAAAAACGCTGTTCCAGCCAGAAACAGCATTTTGCCACATAAAACAGTGATTCTGACCTCTAAACAACCTTTAGAGGCAAAAAACGCTGTTCCAGCCAGAAACAGCATTTTGCCACATAAAACAGTGAATCCACCTATAAACAGCATTTTGGCAGATAAAACACTGTTTCTCCATCCAAACAGCCTTTAACGGCAAAAAACGCTGTTTGCAGCCCAAAACAGCGTTTTGCCACATAAAACAGTGATTCCACCACAAAACAGCATTTTGCCACATAAAATAGTGTTTCTCTCTCCAAACAGCATTTTGCCACATAAAACAGTGTTTCTCTCTCCAAACAGCATTTTGCCACATAAAACAGTGATTCCACCTATAAACAGCATTTTGGCAGATAAAACACTGTTTCTCCATCCAAACAGCCTTTAACGGCAAAAAAACGCTGTTTCCAGCCTAAAACAGTGTTTTGCCACATAAAACAGTGATTCTGACCTCTAAACAACCTTTAGAGGCAAAAAACGCTGTTTCCAGCCAGAAACAGCATTTTGCCACATAAAACAGTGATTCTGACCTCTAAACAACCTTTAGAGGCAAAAAACGCTGTTCCAGCCAGAAACAGCATTTTGCCACATAAAACAGTGATTCTGACCTCTAAACAACCTTTAGAGGCAAAAAACGCTGTTCCAGCCAGAAACAGCATTTTGCCACATAAAACAGTGAATCCACCTATAAACAGCATTTTGGCAGATAAAACACTGTTTCTCCATCCAAACAGCCTTTAACGGCAAAAACGCTGTTTGCAGCCCAAAACAGCGTTTTGCCACATAAAACAGTGATTCCACCACAAAACAGCATTTTGCCACATAAAATAGTGTTTCTCTCTCCAAACAGCATTTTGCCACATAAAACAGTGTTTCTCTCTCCAAACAGCATTTTGCCACATAAAACAGTGATTCCACCTATAAACAGCATTTTGGCAGATAAAACACTGTTTCTCCATCCAAACAGCCTTTAACGGCAAAAAACGCTGTTTCCAGCCTAAAACAGTGTTTTGCCACATAAAACAGTGATTCTGACCTCTAAACAACCTTTAGAGGCAAAAAACGCTGTTTCCAGCCAGAAACAGCATTTTGCCACATAAAACAGTGATTCTGACCTCTAAACAACCTTTAGAGGCAAAAAACGCTGTTCCAGCCAGAAACAGCATTTTGCCACATAAAACAGTGATTCTGACCTCTAAACAACCTTTAGAGGAAAAAAACGCTGTTCCAGCCAGAAACAGCATTTTGCCACATAAAACAGTGAATCCACCTATAAACAGCATTTTGGCAGATAAAACACTGTTTCTCCATCCAAACAGCCTTTAACGGCAAAAAACGCTGTTTGCAGCCCAAAACAGCGTTTTGCCACATAAAACAGTGATTCCACCACAAAACAGCATTTTGCCACATAAAATAGTGTTTCTCTCTCCAAACAGCATTTTGCCACATAAAACAGTGTTTCTCTCTCCAAACAGCATTTTGCCACATAAAACAGTGATTCCACCTATAAACAGCATTTTGGCAGATAAAACACTGTTTCTCCATCCAAACAGCCTTTAACGGCAAAAAACGCTGTTTCCAGCCTAAAACAGTGTTTTGCCACATAAAACAGTGATTCTGACCTCTAAACAACCTTTAGAGGCAAAAAACGCTGTTTCCAGCCAGAAACAGCATTTTGCCACATAAAACAGTGATTCTGACCTCTAAACAACCTTTAGAGGCAAAAAACGCTGTTCCAGCCAGAAACAGCATTTTGCCACATAAAACAGTGATTCTGACCTCTAAACAACCTTTAGAGGCAAAAAACGCTGTTCCAGCCAGAAACAGCATTTTGCCACATAAAACAGTGAATCCACCTATAAACAGCATTTTGGCAGATAAAACACTGTTTCTCCATCCAAACAGCCTTTAACGGCAAAAAACGCTGTTTGCAGCCCAAAACAGCGTTTTGCCACATAAAACAGTGATTCCACCACAAAACAGCATTTTGCCACATAAAATAGTGTTTCTCTCTCCAAACAGCATTTTGCCACATAAAACAGTGTTTCTCTCTCCAAACAGCATTTTGCCACATAAAACAGTGATTCCACCTATAAACAGCATTTTGGCAGATAAAACACTGTTTCTCCATCCAAACAGCCTTTAACGGCAAAAAACGCTGTTTCCAGCCTAAAACAGTGTTTTTGCCACATAAAACAGTGATTCTGACCTCTAAACAACCTTTAGAGGCAAAAAACGCTGTTTCCAGCCAGAAACAGCATTTTGCCACATAAAACAGTGATTCTGACCTCTAAACAACCTTTAGAGGCAAAAAACGCTGTTCCAGCCAGAAACAGCATTTTGCCACATAAAACAGTGATTCTGACCTCTAAACAACCTTTAGAGGAAAAAAACGCTGTTCCAGCCAGAAACAGCATTTTGCCACATAAAACAGTGAATCCACCTATAAACAGCATTTTGGCAGATAAAACACTGTTTCTCCATCCAAACAGCCTTTAACGGCAAAAAACGCTGTTTGCAGCCCAAAACAGCGTTTTGCCACATAAAACAGTGATTCCACCACAAAACAGCATTTTGCCACATAAAATAGTGTTTCTCTCTCCAAACAGCATTTTGCCACATAAAACAGTGTTTCTCTCTCCAAACAGCATTTTGCCACATAAAACAGTGATTCCACCTATAAACAGCATTTTGGCAGATAAAACACTGTTTCTCCATCCAAACAGCCTTTAACGGCAAAAAACGCTGTTTCCAGCCTAAAACAGTGTTTTGCCACATAAAACAGTGATTCTGACCTCTAAACAACCTTTAGAGGCAAAAAACGCTGTTTCCAGCCAGAAACAGCATTTTGCCACATAAAACAGTGATTCTGACCTCTAAACAACCTTTAGAGGCAAAAAAACGCTGTTCCAGCCAGAAACAGCATTTTGCCACATAAAACAGTGATTCTGACCTCTAAACAACCTTTAGAGGCAAAAAACGCTGTTCCAGCCAGAAACAGCATTTTGCCACATAAAACAGTGAATCCACCTATAAACAGCATTTTGGCAGATAAAACACTGTTTCTCCATCCAAACAGCCTTTAACGGCAAAAAAACGCTGTTTCCAGCCTAAAACAGTGTTTTGCCACATAAAACAGTGATTCTGACCTCTAAACAACCTTTAACGGCAAAAAACGCTGTTTCCAGCCAGAAACAGCATTTTGCCACATAAAACAGTGATTCTGACCTCTAAACAACCTTTAGAGGCAAAAAACGCTGTTCCAGCCAGAAACAGCATTTTGCCACATAAAACAGTGATTCTGACCTCTAAACAACCTTTAGAGGAAAAAAACGCTGTTCCAGCCAGAAACAGCATTTTGCCACATAAAACAGTGAATCCACCTATAAACAGCATTTTGGCAGATAAAACACTGTTTCTCCATCCAAACAGCCTTTAACGGCAAAAAACGCTGTTTGCAGCCCAAAACAGCGTTTTGCCACATAAAACAGTGATTCCACCACAAAACAGCATTTTGCCACATAAAATAGTGTTTCTCTCTCCAAACAGCATTTTGCCACATAAAACAGTGTTTCTCTCTCCAAACAGCATTTTGCCACATAAAACAGTGATTCCACCTATAAACAGCATTTTGGCAGATAAAACACTGTTTCTCCATCCAAACAGCCTTTAACGGCAAAAAACGCTGTTTCCAGCCTAAAACAGTGTTTTGCCACATAAAACAGTGATTCTGACCTCTAAACAACCTTTAGAGGCAAAAAACGCTGTTTCCAGCCAGAAACAGCATTTTGCCACATAAAACAGTGATTCTGACCTCTAAACAACCTTTAGAGGCAAAAAACGCTGTTCCAGCCAGAAACAGCATTTTGCCACATAAAACAGTGAATCCACCTATAAACAGCATTTTGGCAGATAAAACACTGTTTCTCCATCCAAACAGCTTTTAACGGCAAAAAACGCTGTTTCCAGCCTAAAACAGTGTTTTGCCACATAAAACAGTGATTCTGACCTCTAAACAACCTTTAACGGCAAAAAACGCTGTTTCCAGCCAGAAACAGCATTTTGCCACATAAAACAGTGATTCTGACCTCTAAACAACCTTTAGAGGCAAAAAACGCTGTTCCAGCCAGAAACAGCATTTTGCCACATAAAACAGTGAATCCACCTATAAACAGCATTTTGGCAGATAAAACACTGTTTCTCCATCCAAACAGCCTTTAACGGCAAAAAACGCTGTTTCCAGCCTAAAACAGTGTTTTGCCACATAAAACAGTGATTCTGACCTCTAAACAACCTTTAGAGGCAAAAAACGCTGTTTCCAGCCAGAAACAGCATTTTGCCACATAAAACAGTGATTCTGACCTCTAAACAACCTTTAGAGGCAAAAAACGCTGTTCCAGCCAGAAACAGCATTTTGCCACATAAAACAGTGAATCCACCTATAAACAGCATTTTGGCAGATAAAACACTGTTTCTCCATCCAAACAGCCTTTAACGGCAAAAAACGCTGTTTCCAGCCTAAAACAGTGTTTTGCCACATAAAACAGTGATTCTGACCTCTAAACAACCTTTAGAGGCAAAAAACACTGTTTCCAGCCAGAAACAGCATTTTGCCACATAAAACAGTGATTCTGACCTCTAAACAACCTTTAGAGGCAAAAAAACGCTGTTCCAGCCAGAAACAGCATTTTGCAACATAAAACAGTGATTCCACCTATAAACAGCATTTTGGCAGATAAAACACTGTTTCTCCATCCAAACAGCCTTTAACGGCAAAAAACGCTGTTTCCAGCCTAAAACAGTGTTTTGCCACATAAAACAGTGATTCTGACCTCTAAACAACCTTTAGAGGCAAAAAACGCTGTTTCCAGCCAGAAACAGCATTTTGCCACATAAAACAGTGAATCCACCTATAAACAGCATTTTGGCAGATAAAACACTGTTTCTCCATCCAAACAGCCTTTAACGGCAAAAAACGCTGTTTGCAGCCCAAAACAGCGTTTTGCCACATAAAACAGTGATTCCACCACAAAACAGCATTTTGCCACATAAAATAGTGTTTCTCTCTCCAAACAGCATTTTGCCACATAAAACAGTGTTTCTCTCTCCAAACAGCATTTTGCCACATAAAACAGTGATTCCACCTATAAACAGCATTTTGGCAGATAAAACACTGTTTCTCCATCCAAACAGCCTTTAACGGCAAAAAACGCTGTTTCCAGCCTAAAACAGTGTTTTGCCACATAAAACAGTGATTCTGACCTCTAAACAACCTTTAGAGGCAAAAAACGCTGTTTCCAGCCAGAAACAGCATTTTGCCACATAAAACAGTGATTCTGACCTCTAAACAACCTTTAGAGGCAAAAAACGCTGTTCCAGCCAGAAACAGCATTTTGCCACATAAAACAGTGAATCCACCTATAAACAGCATTTTGGCAGATAAAACACTGTTTCTCCATCCAAACAGCCTTTAACGGCAAAAAACGCTGTTTCCAGCCTAAAACAGTGTTTTGCCACATAAAACAGTGATTCTGACCTCTAAACAACCTTTAGAGGCAAAAAAACACTGTTTCCAGCCAGAAACAGCATTTTGCCACATAAAACAGTGATTCTGACCTCTAAACAACCTTTAGAGGCAAAAAACGCTGTTCCAGCCAGAAACAGCATTTTGCAACATAAAACAGTGATTCCACCTATAAACAGCATTTTGGCAGATAAAACACTGTTTCTCCATCCAAACAGCCTTTAACGGCAAAAAACGCTGTTTCCAGCCTAAAACAGTGTTTTGCCACATAAAACAGTGATTCTGACCTCTAAACAACCTTTAGAGGCAAAAAACGCTGTTTCCAGCCAGAAACAGCATTTTGCCACATAAAACAGTGAATCCACCTATAAACAGCATTTTGGCAGATAAAACACTGTTTCTCCATCCAAACAGCCTTTAACGGCAAAAAACGCTGTTTGCAGCCCAAAACAGCGTTTTGCCACATAAAACAGTGATTCCACCACAAAACAGCATTTTGCCACATAAAATAGTGTTTCTCTCTCCAAACAGCATTTTGCCACATAAAACAGTGTTTCTCTCTCCAAACAGCATTTTGCCACATAAAACAGTGATTCCACCTATAAACAGCATTTTGGCAGATAAAACACTGTTTCTCCATCCAAACAGCCTTTAACGGCAAAAAACGCTGTTTCCAGCCTAAAACAGTGTTTTGCCACATAAAACAGTGATTCTGACCTCTAAACAACCTTTAGAGGCAAAAAACGCTGTTTCCAGCCAGAAACAGCATTTTGCCACATAAAACAGTGATTCTGACCTCTAAACAACCTTTAGAGGCAAAAAACGCTGTTCCAGCCAGAAACAGCATTTTGCCACATAAAACAGTGAATCCACCTATAAACAGCATTTTGGCAGATAAAACACTGTTTCTCCATCCAAACAGCCTTTAACGGCAAAAAACGCTGTTTCCAGCCTAAAACAGTGTTTTGCCACATAAAACAGTGATTCTGACCTCTAAACAACCTTTAGAGGCAAAAAAACACTGTTTCCAGCCAGAAACAGCATTTTGCCACATAAAACAGTGATTCTGACCTCTAAACAACCTTTAGAGGCAAAAAACGCTGTTCCAGCCAGAAACAGCATTTTGCCACATAAAACAGTGATTCCACCTATAAACAGCATTTTGGCAGATAAAACACTGTTTCTCCATCCAAACAGCCTTTAACGGCAAAAAACGCTGTTTCCAGCCTAAAACAGTGTTTTGCCACATAAAACAGTGATTCTGACCTCTAAACAACCTTTAGAGGCAAAAAACGCTGTTTCCAGCCAGAAACAGCATTTTGCCACATAAAACAGTGAATCCACCTATAAACAGCATTTTGGCAGATAAAACACTGTTTCTCCATCCAAACAGCCTTTAACGGCAAAAAACGCTGTTTGCAGCCCAAAACAGCGTTTTGCCACATAAAACAGTGATTCCACCACAAAACAGCATATTGCCACATAAAATAGTGTTTCTCTCTCCAAACAGCATTTTGCCACATAAAACAGTGTTTCTCTCTCCAAACAGCATTTTGCCACATAAAACAGTGATTCCACCTATAAACAGCATTTTGGCAGATAAAACACTGTTTCTCCATCCAAACAGCCTTTAACGGCAAAAAACGCTGTTTCCAGCCTAAAACAGTGTTTTGCCACATAAAACAGTGATTCTGACCTCTAAACAACCTTTAGAGGCAAAAAACGCTGTTTCCAGCCAGAAACAGCATTTTGCCACATAAAACAGTGATTCTGACCTCTAAAAAACCTTTAGAGGCAAAAAACGCTGTTCCAGCCAGAAACAGCATTTTGCCACATAAAACAGTGAATCCACCTATAAACAGCATTTTGGCAGATAAAACACTGTTTCTCCATCCAAACAGCCTTTAACGGCAAAAAACGCTGTTTCCAGCCTAAAACAGTGTTTTGCCACATAAAACAGTGATTCTGACCTCTAAACAACCTTTAGAGGCAAAAAACACTGTTTCCAGACAGAAACAGCATTTTGCCACATAAAACAGTGATTCTGACCTCTAAACAACCTTTAGAGGCAAAAAACGCTGTTCCAGCCAGAAACAGCATTTTGCCACATAAAACAGTGAATCCACCTATAAACAGCATTTTGGCAGATAAAACACTGTTTCTCCATCCAAACAGCCTTTAACGGCAAAAAACGCTGTTTGCAGCCCAAAACAGCGTTTTGCCACATAAAACAGTGATTCCACCACAAAACAGCATTTTGCCACATAAAATAGTGTTTCTCTCTCCAAACAGCATTTTGCCACATAAAACAGTGTTTCTCTCTCCAAACAGCATTTTGCCACATAAAACAGTGATTCCACCTATAAACAGCATTTTGGCAGATAAAACACTGTTTCTCCATCCAAACAGCCTTTAACGGCAAAAAACGCTGTTTCCAGCCTAAAACAGTGTTTTGCCACATAAAACAGTGATTCTGACCTCTAAACAACCTTTAGAGGCAAAAAACGCTGTTTCCAGCCAGAAACAGCATTTTGCCACATAAAACAGTGATTCTGACCTCTAAACAACCTTTAGAGGCAAAAAACGCTGTTCCAGCCAGAAACAGCATTTTGCCACATAAAACAGTGAATCCACCTATAAACAGCATTTTGGCAGATAAAACACTGTTTCTCCATCCAAACAGCCTTTAACGGCAAAAAACGCTGTTTCCAGCCTAAAACAGTGTTTTGCCACATAAAACAGTGATTCTGACCTCTAAACAACCTTTAGAGGCAAAAAACACTGTTTCCAGACAGAAACAGCATTTTGCCACATAAAACAGTGATTCTGACCTCTAAACAACCTTTAGAGGCAAAAAACGCTGTTCCAGCCAGAAACAGCATTTTGCCACATAAAACAGTGATTCTGACCTCTAAACAACCTTTAGAGGCAAAAAACGCTGTTTCCAGCCAGAAACAGCATTTTGCCACATAAAACAGTGAATCCACCTATAAACAGCATTTTGGCAGATAAAACACTGTTTCTCCATCCAAACAGCCTTTAACGGCAAAAAACGCTGTTTGCAGCCCAAAACAGCGTTTTGCCACATAAAACAGTGATTCCACCACAAAACAGCATTTTGCCACATAAAATAGTGTTTCTCTCTCCAAACAGCATTTTGCCACATAAAACAGTGTTTCTCTCTCCAAACAGCATTTTGCCACATAAAACAGTGATTCCACCTATAAACAGCATTTTGGCAGATAAAACACTGTTTCTCCATCCAAACAGCCTTTAACGGCAAAAAACGCTGTTTCCAGCCTAAAACAGTGTTTTGCCACATAAAACAGTGATTCTGACCTCTAAACAACCTTTAGAGGCAAAAAACGCTGTTTCCAGCCAGAAACAGCATTTTGCCACATAAAACAGTGATTCCACCTATAAACAGCATTTTGGCAGATAAAACACTGTTTCTCCATCCAAACAGCCTTTAAAAGCAAAAAACGCTGTTTCCAGCCCGAAACAGCATTTTGCCACATAAAACAGTGATTCTGCCTCCAAACTGCTTTTAAACGCAAAAAACGCTGTTTCCAGCCTGAAACAGCATTTTGCCACATAAAACAGTGATTCCACCACAAAACAGCATTTTGGCAGATAAAACACTGTTTCTCCATCCAAACTGCAATTAAAGTGGGACATTGCATGGCTGAAAAGGCCTCAGTAAAGTTGATGAGAAGGCCTTCATTGACTTAACATTTGTGACCTTTTGAACTTTGGGGTCACTTTTGGGGTACTTCCTGTGGTCCTAGAAGGACAAACTTGAACTCACACGTTCGGTGGGACGCCAGCTATAAGGCAAAAGTGGTTGCAAGTCAATCGGGACTTGCATGGCTGAAAAGGCCTCAGTAAATTTGTTCCTCATACATTGGCCACCTTTTGAACTTTGGGGTCACTTTTGGGGCACTTCCTGTGGACCTAGAAGGACAAAATTGCACTCACACCTTCGGTGTGATGCCAGCTTTCAGGCAAAAGTGGTTGCAAGTCAATCGGACCTTGTATGGCTGAAAAGGCCTCAGTAAAGTTGATGAGAAGGCCTTCATTGACTTAACATTGGTGACCTTTTGAATTTGAGGTCACTTTTGGGGCACTTCCTGTGGTCCTAGAATGACAACATTGAACTCACACTTTCGGTGGGACGCCAGCTATCAGGCAAAATTGGTTGCAAGTCAATTGGGCCTTGCATGGCTGAAAAGGCCTCAGAAAAGTTGTTCCTCATACATTGGTGACCTTTTGAACTTTGGGGTAACTTTTGGGGCACTTCCTGTGGTCCTAGAAGGACATCATTGCACTCACACGTTCGGTGGGATGCCAGCTTTCAGGCAAAAGTGGTTGCAAGTCAATCGGACATTGTATGGCTGAAAAGGCCTCAGTAAAGTTGATGAGAAGGCCTTCATTGACTTAACATTGGTGACCTTTTGAAGTTTGAGGTCACTTTTGGGGCACTTCCTGTGGACAGCTGCTGCATAAACACGAGCGAACTCAAGTGCCAAAAAATAAAATTCACTCAATGGTAACGGTAAAATGGATGTAAAATATTGTATCTGTAACTACCGTATTTCCTCTAATATTGGCCCGGGCCTTTATTTACCTCAACTGCAGAGGGTTCCAGGCCTTCATTGGAAGCAGGCTTATATTAGAGACAGGCCTTTATTTCTAATTCCCTCTGTTTGATAAGTATATTTGCTCATATTTTAGTATGAAGTTTGATTTTCTGATCTGCTTCTGTTGGGGTACGTTAGGTAGCCGTTTTTTTGTTACTGCAATGCATTATGATAATTACGGTAATCGACGACGGAATGTGAAATTTAGTCAGCTCAGCCAATCAGCAGTCATGTAACACCAGACTGTAGTCAGCCCAGCCAATCAGCAGCCATGTAACACTCAAATGTAGTCAGGTTAGTAAATCAGAAGTCATGTAATACCTGCCTGTAGTCAGCTCTGCCAATCAGCAGCCATGTAACACTCAAATGTAGTCAGCTCAGCCAATCAGCAGCCATGTAACACTCAAATGTAGTCAGCTCAGCCAATCAGCAGCCATGTAACACTAGACTGTAGTCAGCTCACCCAGTCAGCAGCCATGTGACACTAGACTGTAGCCAGCTCAGCCAATCAGCAGTCATGTAACACTAGACTGTAGTCAGCTCAGCCAATCAGCAGCCGTGTAACACTAGCCTGTAGTTAGCTCAGGCATCAGAAGTAATGTATCACCCAAAATTAGTCAGCTCAGCCAATCAGCAGCCATGTAACACTCAAATGTAGTCAGCTCAGCCAATCAGCAGTCATGTAACACCAGACTGTAGTCAGCCCAGCCAATCAGCAGCCATGTAACACTCAAATGTAGTCAGGGTAGTGAATCAGAAGTCATGTAATACATGCCTGTAGTCAGCTCAGCCAATCAGCAGTCATGTAAAACTACATTGAAGTCAGCTCTTCCAATCAGCAGCGATGTAACACTCAAATATAGTCAGCTCAGCCAATCAGCAGCCATGTAACACTAGCCTGTCCTCAGCTCAGCCAATCAGCAATCTTGTAACACTAGCCTATCATCAGCACAGCCAATCAGCAGTAATGTAACACTCGCCTGTCCTCAGCTCAGCCAATCACAAATCATATAACACTAGCCTGTAGTGAGTTCAACCTATCAGCAGCCATGTAACACTAGCCTGTAATCAACTCAGCCAATCATAAGTCATGTAACACTAGACTGTATTAAGGTCAGCCAATCAGCAGCCATGTAACACTCAAATGTAGTCGGCTCAGCCAACCAGAAGTCATGTAACACTCAAATGTAGTCATCTCAGCCAATCAGAAGTCAGGTAACACTAGCCTGTAGACAGCTCATCCAATCAGAAGTCCTGTAACACAAGCATGTAGTCAGCTCAGCCAATCAGCAGTCATGTAACACGAGACTGTAGTCAGCTCAGCCAATCAGCAGCCGTGTAACACTAGCCTGTAGTTAGCTCAGGCATCAGAAGTCATGTAACACTCAAATTTAGTCAGCTCAGCCAATCAGTAGCCATGTAAAACTACACTGTAGTCAGCTCAGCCAATCAGCAGCCATGTAACGCACAAATGTAGCCAACTCAGCCAATCAGCAGTCATGTAAAACTACACTATAGTAATCTCAGCCAATCAGCAGCCATGTAACAGTCAAATGTAGTCAGCTCAGCCAATCAGAAGACATGTAACACTAGACTGTAGTCAGCTCAGCCAGTCAGCAGCCATGTAACACTAGACTGTAGCCAGCTCAGCCAATCCGACGTCATGTAACACTAGCCTGTAGTCATTTCAGCCAATCAGCAGCCATGTAACAGTCAAATGTAGTCAGCTCAGCCAATCAGAATAAAAGTAACACTAGCCTGTACTCAGCTCAGCCAATCAGAAGAAAAGTAATGCTAGCCTGTCGTCAGCTCAGCAAA
The DNA here is from genome assembly GCF_048128805.1 of Centroberyx gerrardi. NCBI lineage: Eukaryota > Metazoa > Chordata > Actinopteri > Beryciformes > Berycidae > Centroberyx > Centroberyx gerrardi. The sequence continues at coordinate 251,777 of NW_027605187.1, forward strand.
TCAGAAGTCATGTAACACCTGCCTGTAGTCAGCTCAGCCAATAAGCAGTCATGTAACACTAGCCTGTAGTCAGCTCAGCCAATAAGCAGCCATGTAACACTCAAATGTAGTCAGCTCAGCCAATCAGCAGTCGTGTAACACTATACTGTATTCAGCTCAGCCAATCAGCAGCCATGTAACACTCAAATGTAGTCGGCTCAGCCAATCAGAAATCATGTAACACTAGCCTGTAGTCAGCTCAGCCAATCAGCAGCCGTGTAACACTAGCCTGTAGTCAGCTCAGCCAATCAGAAGTCATGTAACACTCAAATTTAGTCAGCTCAGCCAATCAGCAGTCATGTAACACCAAACTGTAGTCAGCTCTTCCAATCAGCAGCCATGTAACACTCAAATATAGTCCAGTGTTTCCGCTAGGATTTTTTTTAGCAGCGGGGGGAAAGGGTTTTGTTGTACCTGGGTGGTGCGCGCGCGTAGTACGCCAGCGGTCGGAGTGAATATCACTTAAAAAATATGAAATAAAGTGACACTTGACTGCAAAACAAACTTTAGAACATATTTATTGACATATTTACATATTTACAACAACATATTTATTCATACATAATGCCTCTTTGACCCATTATCCTCCTTGGCCGCTTGGGGTCCCAGCACGTGAAAGGCTCCCATGATGTCCAGGTTCTGGAACCTTCTGTCCAGGCTGTCCTGGAGGCCATCCAGATAAGGCCCCATTACCTAAACATGGCACAAAAAAGAAAATGAGTAACTAGTTTGATTGATTGATTGATTGATAGAAACCTTTATTTCCACAGGGATATAACCAGATGAGCTAATAGAGATGAGTTTGCATTGATATAGTGGAAGTTTTGCAATTAAAGCTTTATAAACAAATAGAATGCCATGCTGTTTCCTCTGGAGCTCAAGGCATGGCTACCCGTTAGTGGAAGTTTTGCAATTAAAGCTTTATAAACAAATAGAATGCCATGCTGTTTCCTCTGGAGCTCAAGGCATGGCTACCCGTTATTTTGTTTTGTTTTCCCAGACTGATTATAGTACTTACTTCACAGCCATCCAAAACAAATGTACCTGTGTCCTGAACCGGGACCAGAACACCTCCCTACCTCCCCACCTCCCTCTGCTCCACCTGGCCTCTGCCTCTCCTCTCCCTCTCCTCCTCATGGGTGATGTTAAAGGCACCTAATCCCGCAGGGTCATGCAGGTCATCATGGAGCCGGGCCAAGAATGAGCAAGGGGGCTGTGCATCACCTGCATCTCTGATGGTCCTCAGGCATGCCATTGTCACTGGGACCTAATAAAGGCAGTCACACAATGCTTAGCTTTTTTCTTGAATGCAATCAGTAATGACTGAATAGGCTACGATTGGTTCTATTACTTTAAAATTATGAGAGAAACATGTTAAAAGTGATAAATTCTTAGAATGTACCTGCTCTTTGATGGCCAGGAAGTTAACATTTTCTTTCTGAAAAATCTTGGACAGTCGAGCAAGATGCGGCAGTACATCAGCCTGCAGATAGACTGCTGCGACAAAGCGGTAGGTGCAGCAGAATCCATACAGGCCCTTGGCTACTGGGCACTTATTGACCTCAGTCTCCTCAGCCAAGGCAGCCAGGACTGCACTGAGGTTCCTTTGCAAAGTGATGACTGCCAGGTGCTGAGACAGCCAGCGCGTGTCCTTCACTTGCTGAAAAATATTTCAGTCATGAGATAAAAGATGAATAATAACACAGAAAGTGCATCTGTAGTACACAATAATGGCCAGAATTGCTGTTAAAAGCTACAAGTATGTTTTTCTGTGATCTCACCTTCACTTTTAAGTCCTCAAGGCCCAAGGACTCTGCTGCAGCTTTCAGAACAGCGCTGTTGTGAAAATAGAGATGGAGCTGCTGCAAGTGGTCCCTGAAGGTAGCCATATAGGGAACCTCAGATGAGGCATCCCTACATGCCAGGGCGAGGCGATGGGCAGCACACGCAACTGGCAGCAACCAGGGGAAGTCATCCTGCAGCTGCTTCGCTACACCATTCAACCTCCCTGTTACAAGAAAAGAAAAAAAAAAAATCAAATCAAGACATGCAGTAACCAATTCATGTTCAGGTCTTTGACTGAGCAACTAAAAACAAAAACATGCAGTAAAAAAAAACCCCAATTAATTCTACTTGCTTATGTTGCGAGTTCATACCAGTCATTACAGCAGCTCCATCCGTTCCTAATCCATAGAGCTTTTGGGTTGGAACTTTCTTTTTGTGCAGCACTTCCTTTATAGCTGCCACGACAGTAGCTGCCTTCCCATCAGCGACATTCACCAGGTCGAGGAACTGGCTGAAGAGCTGCCCTTCATTGTCCATATATCTGAAAAACATAAAAAAGACATCTTAAACATAGACGTATTACTCCAATTCAGTCATTAATCGTTGTCCTCTCAATTGAATAATACCGGACATGCAGATCCAGCTGCTTCTTCACAGAGACATCTGTGCTTTCATCCACCTCCAGCCCGATAGCCACAGAGGAGTGGATGTCTTGGAGGATTGGCTCCTCAACCACTGTGGCCAAAATCTCCAACATGTCATCAATTATTAAATGAGACCGGTAGTTGGTCTTTTTTCCGATCTATAAGTAAATGAGATTAAATATAGATTGAATATTATGAGATTTTGAGGTGAGCTGATTTGCAGTGATGAAATGCAAATATGAACAATAACACAGTAGCATGATAATTATTTACCTTCAGCTTTTTAAAATAGTCACACCCCAGCAACTCAGCTAGATCGAGAAGAGCTGGATAATTTAGATGGTGTGCTTGCTCTCTCTTCGTTAAGTAGTAGAGGCATTTGAACCCCCCCATGATTGCCTCATGCTCTAAAGTTATGACCGGGTCAAAGGCAACCAGAACTGAAGAACCTATGCAAAGCAGGTACAAATCTGTTATCTTTGATGGTTATTGCAACAAAAAGCAGGTTATACCTGAGACATCTTTATCAATTAAAATAACGTCCTATCTAATTGAAGGAACTTCACCTTGTGCCAGTAAGGCATGTGACTTCACACTCTGTTTGTGGTGCTCCGTCGTCATATGCTTATCTAAATAGTCAACTCGGTAGAGTTGGCAGCCTGTCTCGATGAATGGCCGCTTGGCCCCTCCTCTCTTTGGTGCCTGCTTATGTTGCCGACATAAGCGGCAGAATATTCCTGTAGGGACAGAGTAAAGTGGCATTATTGGTCATTGTTCATACAATATTATATTGAAATACACTGACTTGCATGATATGGTGTAATGCTGAATACTCACCATGATCAGTGTGGTAGAGCCATGGGTGGAACCTTGTTTTGTCTACCCATTTAGGGTCCCAGCCTGATAGCCTGTGCTTAGTCTTCGTTTTCTCTCCTCTCTCCTCTCCTCCTCCACTCTCCTCTTTCTGCCCTCTCTCCTGCTCCACACTGCTCTCCTGCTCCTCTCCTCCTCCACTCTCCTCTCTTTCTGCCCTCTCTCCTGCTCCACACTGCTCTCCTGCTCCTCTCTCCTCTCCTCCTCCACTCTCCTCTCTTTCTGCCCTCTCTCCTGCTCCACTCTGCTCTCCTGCTCCACTCGCCTCCACTAATCCTGCCTGTCTACTTGTCTAATAAGGTTACATTTGAGAATGAGTAACGTTAGATAATTCTCTCACATCACAAATATTTGATCACACAACCAGTGGAACATTAAAATATTGTAGTAGCCACCACTAACGTTACATATTTTAGAACCAGAAGGCATTTCTTTCCCTTCAAAACTTCGGGGCATAGCTAAGAACCTTGAGCCCCTCCCTAGCTAAAGTAAGTTACCTGACTATCTTCCTCATCGACGTCAGGCATCTTTCTCTTCTTGGAGAAATATTTTAACAAACTCATCTGAAAATGCCATCAGGAATATTTTAATACATAGCTTAAATAAACATCATTGGCAATTATTTTACCGACGTTTATTGAAGTAACGTTAAGTTACCGGTATTATGATTCAATGAGTTCGCTAACGTTAACGTTAACGTTACCTATCTAGTTAACGTTAGCTGGAACATTATTTCACGATATATTATTAATATTAATAATAATTAGTTGGCCATAAACATCAATAGAGAATACATTGTGAATGTAAAATCTATCTAACTTAACGTTAGCTAGTTAAATCTACCTTTCCCTCCTATTTCTTTTTCTATTCTCTCTCTCTCTCACTCTTGCCTCAACCGGGTGTCGCCACTTTCTGTATCAGTCGTGTCAAATTAAAAGCCCTCTGCAGAGTCGTGTAATTGCATTTTGCAGCGGCGGCTGTAGTCAGCTCAGCCAATCAGAAGTCATGTAACACTAGCCTGTAGTCAGCTCAGCCAAACAGCAATCTTGTGACACTAGCCTGTCATCAGCACAGCCAATCAGCAGTAATGTAACACTCGCCTGTCCTCAGCTCAGCCAATCAGAAGTCATATAACACTAGCCTGTAGTGAGTTAAAACAATCAGCAGACATGTAACACTAGCCTGTAGTCAGCTCAGCCAATCATAAGTCATGTAACACTAAACTGTATTAAGGTCAGCCAATCAGCAGCCATGTAACACTAGCCTGTAGTCAGCTCACCCAAACAGCAATCTTGTGACACTAGCCTGTCATCAGCACAGCCAATCAGCAGTAATGTAACACTCGCCTGTCCTCAGCTCAGCCAATCAGAAGTCATATAACACTAGCCTGTAGTGAGTTAAAACAATCAGCAGCCATGTAACACTAGCCTGTAATCAGCTCAGCCAATCATAAGTCATGTAACACTAGACTGTATTAAGGTCAGCAAACCAGAGGTCATGTAACACTCAAATGTAGTCATCTCAGCCAATCAGAAGTCATGTAACACTCAATATTAGTCATCTCAGCCAATCAGCAGCCATGTAATACTTCCCTGTAGTCAGTACAGCCAATCAGAAGTCATGTAACATCTGCCTGTAGTCAGCTCAGCCAATCAGCAGTCGTGTAACACTATACTGTATTCAGCTCAGCCAATCAGCAGCCGTGGAACACTAGCCTGTAGTCAGTTCAGCCAATCAGAAGTCATGTAACACTCAAATTTAGTCAGCTCAGCCAATCAGCAGTCATGTAACACCAGACTGTAGTCAGCCCAGCCAATCAGCAGTCATGTAAAACTACATTGAAGTCAGCTTTTCCAATCAGCAGCCATGTAACACTCAAATATAGTCAGCTCAGCCAATCGCAAGTCATGTAACACCTGCCTGTAGTCAGCTCAGCCAATAAGCAGTCATGTAAAACTACACTGTAGTCAGCTCAGCCAATCAGCAGCCATGTAACACTCAAATGTAGTCAGCTCAGCCAATCAGCAGTCATGTAAAACTACACTATAGTAATCTCAGCCAATCAGCAGCCATGTAACAGTCAAATGTAATCAGCTCAGCCAATCAGAAGACATGTAACAATAGACTGTAGTCAGCTCAGCCAGTCAGCAGCCATGTAACACTAGACTGTAGCCAGCTCAGCCAATCAGAAGTCATGTAACACTAGCATGTAGTCAGTTCACCCAATTAGCAGCCATGTAACACTAGCCTGTAGTCAGCTCAGGCAATCAGCAGTCGTGTAACACTAGCCTTTAGTCAGCGCAGCCAATCAGCAGTCATATAAAACAAGCCTGTAGTGAGTTCAACCAATCAGCAGTCATGTAACACTAGACTGTAGTCAGCTCAGCCTATCAGAAGTCATGTAACACCTGCCTGTAGTCAGCTCAGCCAATCAGCAGTCGTGTAACACTAGCCTTTAGTCAGCGCAGCCAATCAGCAGTCATATAAAACAAGCCTGTAGTGAGTTCAACCAATCAGAAGCCATGTAACACTAACCTGCAGTCAGCTCAGCCAGTCAGAGGTCATGTAACACTAGCCTGTAGTCAGCTCAGCCAATCAGCAGTCGTGTAACACTAGCCTTTAGTCAGCGCAGCCAATCAGCAGTCATATAAAACAAGCCTGTAGTGAGTTCAACCAATCAGAAGCCATGTAACACTTGCCTGTAGTCAGCTCAGCCAATCAGCAGCCATGTAACACTCAAATGTAGTCAGCTCAGCCAATCAGCAGCCATGTAACACTCAAATGTAGTCAGCTCAGCCAATCAGCAGTCATGTAACACTAGACTGTAGTCAGCTCAGCCTATCAGAAGTCATGTAACACCTGCCTGTAGTCAGCTCAGCCAATCAGCAGTCATGAAAAACTACACTGTAGTCAGCTCAGCCAATCAGCAGCCATATAACACTCAAATGTAGTCAGCTCAGCCAATCAGCAGCCATGTAACACTCAAATGTAGTCAGCTCAGCCAATCAGCAGTCATGTAAAACTACACTATAGTAATCTCAGCCAATCAGCAGCCATGTAACAGTCAAATGTAGTCAGCTCAGCCAATCAGAAGACATGTAACAATAGACTGTAGTCAGCTCAGCCAGTCAGCAGCTATGTAACAGTCAAATGTAGTCAGCTCAGCCAATCAGAATAAAAGTAACACTAGCCTGTAGTCAGCTCAGCCAATCAGAAGAAAAGTAATGCTAGCCTGTCGTCAGCTCAGCCAATCACAAGTCATGTAACACCTGCCTGTAGTCAGCTCAGCCAATAAGCAGTCATGTAAAACTACACTGTAGTCAGCTCAGCCAATCAGCAGCCATGTAACACTCAAATGTAGTCAGCTCAGCCAATCAGCAGTCATGTAAAACTACACTATAGTAATCTCAGCCAATCAGCAGCCATGTAACAGTCAAATGTAATCAGCTCAGCCAATCAGAAGTCATGTAACACTAGCATGTAGTCAGTTCACCCAATTAGCAGCCATGTAACACTAGCCTGTAGTCAGCTCAGGCAATCAGCAGTCGTGTAACACTAGCCTTTAGTCAGCGCAGCCAATCAGCAGTCATATAAAACAAGCCTGTAGTGAGTTCAACCAATCAGCAGTCATGTAACACTAGACTGTAGTCAGCTCAGCCTATCAGAAGTCATGTAACACCTGCCTGTAGTCAGCTCAGCCAATCAGCAGTCGTGTAACACTAGCCTTTAGTCAGCGCAGCCAATCAGCAGTCATATAAAACAAGCCTGTAGTGAGTTCAACCAATCAGAAGCCATGTAACACTAACCTGCAGTCAGCTCAGCCAGTCAGAGGTCATGTAACACTAGCCTGTAGTCAGCTCAGCCAATCAGCAGTCGTGTAACACTAGCCTTTAGTCAGCGCAGCCAATCAGCAGTCATATAAAACAAGCCTGTAGTGAGTTCAACCAATCAGAAGCCATGTAACACTTGCCTGTAGTCAGCTCAGCCAATCAGCAGCCATGTAACACTCAAATGTAGTCAGCTCAGCCAATCAGCAGCCATGTAACACTCAAATGTAGTCAGCTCAGCCAATCAGCAGTCATGTAACACTAGACTGTAGTCAGCTCAGCCTATCAGAAGTCATGTAACACCTGCCTGTAGTCAGCTCAGCCAATCAGCAGTCATGAAAAACTACACTGTAGTCAGCTCAGCCAATCAGCAGCCATATAACACTCAAATGTAGTCAGCTCAGCCAATCAGCAGCCATGTAACACTCAAATGTAGTCAGCTCAGCCAATCAGCAGTCATGTAAAACTACACTATAGTAATCTCAGCCAATCAGCAGCCATGTAACAGTCAAATGTAGTCAGCTCAGCCAATCAGAAGACATGTAACAATAGACTGTAGTCAGCTCAGCCAGTCAGCAGCTATGTAACAGTCAAATGTAGTCAGCTCAGCCAATCAGAATAAAAGTAACACTAGCCTGTAGTCAGCTCAGCCAATCAGAAGAAAAGTAATGCTAGCCTGTCGTCAGCTCAGCCAATCACAAGTCATGTAACACCTGCCTGTAGTCAGCTCAGCCAATAAGCAGTCATGTAAAACTACACTGTAGTCAGCTCAGCCAATCAGCAGCCATGTAACACTCAAATGTAGTCAGCTCAGCCAATCAGCAGTCATGTAAAACTACACTATAGTAATCTCAGCCAATCAGCAGCCATGTAACAGTCAAATGTAATCAGCTCAGCCAATCAGAAGTCATGTAACACTAGCATGTAGTCAGTTCACCCAATTAGCAGCCATGTAACACTAGCCTGTAGTCAGCTCAGGCAATCAGCAGTCGTGTAACACTAGCCTTTAGTCAGCGCAGCCAATCAGCAGTCATATAAAACAAGCCTGTAGTGAGTTCAACCAATCAGCAGTCATGTAACACTAGACTGTAGTCAGCTCAGCCTATCAGAAGTCATGTAACACCTGCCTGTAGTCAGCTCAGCCAATCAGCAGTCGTGTAACACTAGCCTTTAGTCAGCGCAGCCAATCAGCAGTCATATAAAACAAGCCTGTAGTGAGTTCAACCAATCAGAAGCCATGTAACACTAACCTGCAGTCAGCTCAGCCAGTCAGAGGTCATGTAACACTAGCCTGTAGTCAGCTCAGCCAATCAGCAGTCGTGTAACACTAGCCTTTAGTCAGCGCAGCCAATCAGCAGTCATATAAAACAAGCCTGTAGTGAGTTCAACCAATCAGAAGCCATGTAACACTTGCCTGTAGTCAGCTCAGCCAATCAGCAGCCATGTAACACTCAAATGTAGTCAGCTCAGCCAATCAGCAGCCATGTAACACTCAAATGTAGTCAGCTCAGCCAATCAGCAGTCATGTAACACTAGACTGTAGTCAGCTCAGCCTATCAGAAGTCATGTAACACCTGCCTGTAGTCAGCTCAGCCAATCAGCAGTCATGAAAAACTACACTGTAGTCAGCTCAGCCAATCAGCAGCCATATAACACTCAAATGTAGTCAGCTCAGCCAATCAGCAGCCATGTAACACTCAAATGTAGTCAGCTCAGCCAATCAGCAGTCATGTAAAACTACACTATAGTAATCTCAGCCAATCAGCAGCCATGTAACAGTCAAATGTAGTCAGCTCAGCCAATCAGAAGACATGTAACAATAGACTGTAGTCAGCTCAGCCAGTCAGCAGCTATGTAACAGTCAAATGTAGTCAGCTCAGCCAATCAGAATAAAAGTAACACTAGCCTGTAGTCAGCTCAGCCAATCAGAAGAAAAGTAATGCTAGCCTGTCGTCAGCTCAGCCAATCACAAGTCATGTAACACCTGCCTGTAGTCAGCTCAGCCAATAAGCAGTCATGTAAAACTACACTGTAGTCAGCTCAGCCAATCAGCAGCCATGTAACACTCAAATGTAGTCAGCTCAGCCAATCAGCAGTCATGTAAAACTACACTATAGTAATCTCAGCCAATCAGCAGCCATGTAACAGTCAAATGTAATCAGCTCAGCCAATCAGAAGTCATGTAACACTAGCATGTAGTCAGTTCACCCAATTAGCAGCCATGTAACACTAGCCTGTAGTCAGCTCAGGCAATCAGCAGTCGTGTAACACTAGCCTTTAGTCAGCGCAGCCAATCAGCAGTCATATAAAACAAGCCTGTAGTGAGTTCAACCAATCAGCAGTCATGTAACACTAGACTGTAGTCAGCTCAGCCTATCAGAAGTCATGTAACACCTGCCTGTAGTCAGCTCAGCCAATCAGCAGTCGTGTAACACTAGCCTTTAGTCAGCGCAGCCAATCAGCAGTCATATAAAACAAGCCTGTAGTGAGTTCAACCAATCAGAAGCCATGTAACACTAACCTGCAGTCAGCTCAGCCAGTCAGAGGTCATGTAACACTAGCCTGTAGTCAGCTCAGCCAATCAGCAGTCGTGTAACACTAGCCTTTAGTCAGCGCAGCCAATCAGCAGTCATATAAAACAAGCCTGTAGTGAGTTCAACCAATCAGAAGCCATGTAACACTTGCCTGTAGTCAGCTCAGCCAATCAGCAGCCATGTAACACTCAAATGTAGTCAGCTCAGCCAATCAGCAGCCATGTAACACTCAAATGTAGTCAGCTCAGCCAATCAGCAGTCATGTAACACTAGACTGTAGTCAGCTCAGCCTATCAGAAGTCATGTAACACCTGCCTGTAGTCAGCTCAGCCAATCAGCAGTCATGAAAAACTACACTGTAGTCAGCTCAGCCAATCAGCAGCCATATAACACTCAAATGTAGTCAGCTCAGCCAATCAGCAGCCATGTAACACTCAAATGTAGTCAGCTCAGCCAATCAGCAGTCATGTAAAACTACACTATAGTAATCTCAGCCAATCAGCAGCCATGTAACAGTCAAATGTAGTCAGCTCAGCCAATCAGAAGACATGTAACAATAGACTGTAGTCAGCTCAGCCAGTCAGCAGCTATGTAACAGTCAAATGTAGTCAGCTCAGCCAATCAGAATAAAAGTAACACTAGCCTGTAGTCAGCTCAGCCAATCAGAAGAAAAGTAATGCTAGCCTGTCGTCAGCTCAGCCAATCACAAGTCATGTAACACCTGCCTGTAGTCAGCTCAGCCAATAAGCAGTCATGTAAAACTACACTGTAGTCAGCTCAGCCAATCAGCAGCCATGTAACACTCAAATGTAGTCAGCTCAGCCAATCAGCAGTCATGTAAAACTACACTATAGTAATCTCAGCCAATCAGCAGCCATGTAACAGTCAAATGTAATCAGCTCAGCCAATCAGAAGTCATGTAACACTAGCATGTAGTCAGTTCACCCAATTAGCAGCCATGTAACACTAGCCTGTAGTCAGCTCAGGCAATCAGCAGTCGTGTAACACTAGCCTTTAGTCAGCGCAGCCAATCAGCAGTCATATAAAACAAGCCTGTAGTGAGTTCAACCAATCAGCAGTCATGTAACACTAGACTGTAGTCAGCTCAGCCTATCAGAAGTCATGTAACACCTGCCTGTAGTCAGCTCAGCCAATCAGCAGTCGTGTAACACTAGCCTTTAGTCAGCGCAGCCAATCAGCAGTCATATAAAACAAGCCTGTAGTGAGTTCAACCAATCAGAAGCCATGTAACACTAACCTGCAGTCAGCTCAGCCAGTCAGAGGTCATGTAACACTAGCCTGTAGTCAGCTCAGCCAATCAGCAGTCGTGTAACACTAGCCTTTAGTCAGCGCAGCCAATCAGCAGTCATATAAAACAAGCCTGTAGTGAGTTCAACCAATCAGAAGCCATGTAACACTTGCCTGTAGTCAGCTCAGCCAATCAGCAGCCATGTAACACTCAAATGTAGTCAGCTCAGCCAATCAGCAGCCATGTAACACTCAAATGTAGTCAGCTCAGCCAATCAGCAGTCATGTAACACTAGACTGTAGTCAGCTCAGCCTATCAGAAGTCATGTAACACCTGCCTGTAGTCAGCTCAGCCAATCAGCAGTCATGAAAAACTACACTGTAGTCAGCTCAGCCAATCAGCAGCCATATAACACTCAAATGTAGTCAGCTCAGCCAATCAGCAGCCATGTAACACTCAAATGTAGTCAGCTCAGCCAATCAGCAGTCATGTAAAACTACACTATAGTAATCTCAGCCAATCAGCAGCCATGTAACAGTCAAATGTAGTCAGCTCAGCCAATCAGAAGACATGTAACAATAGACTGTAGTCAGCTCAGCCAGTCAGCAGCTATGTAACAGTCAAATGTAGTCAGCTCAGCCAATCAGAATAAAAGTAACACTAGCCTGTAGTCAGCTCAGCCAATCAGAAGAAAAGTAATGCTAGCCTGTCGTCAGCTCAGCCAATCACAAGTCATGTAACACCTGCCTGTAGTCAGCTCAGCCAATAAGCAGTCATGTAAAACTACACTGTAGTCAGCTCAGCCAATCAGCAGCCATGTAACACTCAAATGTAGTCAGCTCAGCCAATCAGCAGTCATGTAAAACTACACTATAGTAATCTCAGCCAATCAGCAGCCATGTAACAGTCAAATGTAATCAGCTCAGCCAATCAGAAGTCATGTAACACTAGCATGTAGTCAGTTCACCCAATTAGCAGCCATGTAACACTAGCCTGTAGTCAGCTCAGGCAATCAGCAGTCGTGTAACACTAGCCTTTAGTCAGCGCAGCCAATCAGCAGTCATATAAAACAAGCCTGTAGTGAGTTCAACCAATCAGCAGTCATGTAACACTAGACTGTAGTCAGCTCAGCCTATCAGAAGTCATGTAACACCTGCCTGTAGTCAGCTCAGCCAATCAGCAGTCGTGTAACACTAGCCTTTAGTCAGCGCAGCCAATCAGCAGTCATATAAAACAAGCCTGTAGTGAGTTCAACCAATCAGAAGCCATGTAACACTAACCTGCAGTCAGCTCAGCCAGTCAGAGGTCATGTAACACTAGCCTGTAGTCAGCTCAGCCAATCAGCAGTCGTGTAACACTAGCCTTTAGTCAGCGCAGCCAATCAGCAGTCATATAAAACAAGCCTGTAGTGAGTTCAACCAATCAGAAGCCATGTAACACTTGCCTGTAGTCAGCTCAGCCAATCAGCAGCCATGTAACACTCAAATGTAGTCAGCTCAGCCAATCAGCAGCCATGTAACACTCAAATGTAGTCAGCTCAGCCAATCAGCAGTCATGTAACACTAGACTGTAGTCAGCTCAGCCTATCAGAAGTCATGTAACACCTGCCTGTAGTCAGCTCAGCCAATCAGCAGTCATGAAAAACTACACTGTAGTCAGCTCAGCCAATCAGCAGCCATATAACACTCAAATGTAGTCAGCTCAGCCAATCAGCAGCCATGTAACACTCAAATGTAGTCAGCTCAGCCAATCAGCAGTCATGTAAAACTACACTATAGTAATCTCAGCCAATCAGCAGCCATGTAACAGTCAAATGTAGTCAGCTCAGCCAATCAGAAGACATGTAACAATAGACTGTAGTCAGCTCAGCCAGTCAGCAGCTATGTAACAGTCAAATGTAGTCAGCTCAGCCAATCAGAATAAAAGTAACACTAGCCTGTAGTCAGCTCAGCCAATCAGAAGAAAAGTAATGCTAGCCTGTCGTCAGCTCAGCCAATCACAAGTCATGTAACACCTGCCTGTAGTCAGCTCAGCCAATAAGCAGTCATGTAAAACTACACTGTAGTCAGCTCAGCCAATCAGCAGCCATGTAACACTCAAATGTAGTCAGCTCAGCCAATCAGCAGTCATGTAAAACTACACTATAGTAATCTCAGCCAATCAGCAGCCATGTAACAGTCAAATGTAATCAGCTCAGCCAATCAGAAGTCATGTAACACTAGCATGTAGTCAGTTCACCCAATTAGCAGCCATGTAACACTAGCCTGTAGTCAGCTCAGGCAATCAGCAGTCGTGTAACACTAGCCTTTAGTCAGCGCAGCCAATCAGCAGTCATATAAAACAAGCCTGTAGTGAGTTCAACCAATCAGCAGTCATGTAACACTAGACTGTAGTCAGCTCAGCCTATCAGAAGTCATGTAACACCTGCCTGTAGTCAGCTCAGCCAATCAGCAGTCGTGTAACACTAGCCTTTAGTCAGCGCAGCCAATCAGCAGTCATATAAAACAAGCCTGTAGTGAGTTCAACCAATCAGAAGCCATGTAACACTAACCTGCAGTCAGCTCAGCCAGTCAGAGGTCATGTAACACTAGCCTGTAGTCAGCTCAGCCAATCAGCAGTCGTGTAACACTAGCCTTTAGTCAGCGCAGCCAATCAGCAGTCATATAAAACAAGCCTGTAGTGAGTTCAACCAATCAGAAGCCATGTAACACTTGCCTGTAGTCAGCTCAGCCAATCAGCAGCCATGTAACACTCAAATGTAGTCAGCTCAGCCAATCAGCAGCCATGTAACACTCAAATGTAGTCAGCTCAGCCAATCAGCAGTCATGTAACACTAGACTGTAGTCAGCTCAGCCTATCAGAAGTCATGTAACACCTGCCTGTAGTCAGCTCAGCCAATCAGCAGTCATGAAAAACTACACTGTAGTCAGCTCAGCCAATCAGCAGCCATATAACACTCAAATGTAGTCAGCTCAGCCAATCAGCAGCCATGTAACACTCAAATGTAGTCAGCTCAGCCAATCAGCAGTCATGTAAAACTACACTATAGTAATCTCAGCCAATCAGCAGCCATGTAACAGTCAAATGTAGTCAGCTCAGCCAATCAGAAGACATGTAACAATAGACTGTAGTCAGCTCAGCCAGTCAGCAGCTATGTAACAGTCAAATGTAGTCAGCTCAGCCAATCAGAATAAAAGTAACACTAGCCTGTAGTCAGCTCAGCCAATCAGAAGAAAAGTAATGCTAGCCTGTCGTCAGCTCAGCCAATCACAAGTCATGTAACACCTGCCTGTAGTCAGCTCAGCCAATAAGCAGTCATGTAAAACTACACTGTAGTCAGCTCAGCCAATCAGCAGCCATGTAACACTCAAATGTAGTCAGCTCAGCCAATCAGCAGTCATGTAAAACTACACTATAGTAATCTCAGCCAATCAGCAGCCATGTAACAGTCAAATGTAATCAGCTCAGCCAATCAGAAGTCATGTAACACTAGCATGTAGTCAGTTCACCCAATTAGCAGCCATGTAACACTAGCCTGTAGTCAGCTCAGGCAATCAGCAGTCGTGTAACACTAGCCTTTAGTCAGCGCAGCCAATCAGCAGTCATATAAAACAAGCCTGTAGTGAGTTCAACCAATCAGCAGTCATGTAACACTAGACTGTAGTCAGCTCAGCCTATCAGAAGTCATGTAACACCTGCCTGTAGTCAGCTCAGCCAATCAGCAGTCGTGTAACACTAGCCTTTAGTCAGCGCAGCCAATCAGCAGTCATATAAAACAAGCCTGTAGTGAGTTCAACCAATCAGAAGCCATGTAACACTAACCTGCAGTCAGCTCAGCCAGTCAGAGGTCATGTAACACTAGCCTGTAGTCAGCTCAGCCAATCAGCAGTCGTGTAACACTAGCCTTTAGTCAGCGCAGCCAATCAGCAGTCATATAAAACAAGCCTGTAGTGAGTTCAACCAATCAGAAGCCATGTAACACTTGCCTGTAGTCAGCTCAGCCAATCAGTAGCCATGTAACACTCAAATGTAGTCAGCTCAGCCAATCAGCAGCCATGTAACACTCAAATGTAGTCAGCTCAGCCAATCAGCAGTCATGTAACACTAGACTGTAGTCAGCTCAGCCTATCAGAAGTCATGTAACACCTGCCTGTAGTCAGCTCAGCCAATCAGCAGTCATGAAAAACTACACTGTAGTCAGCTCAGCCAATCAGCAGCCATATAACACTCAAATGTAGTCAGCTCAGCCAATCAGCAGCCATGTAACACTCAAATGTAGTCAGCTCAGCCAATCAGCAGTCATGTAAGACTACACTATAGTAATCTCAGCCAATCAGCAGCCATGTAACAGTCAAATGTAGTCAGCTCAGCCAATCAGAAGACATGTAACAATAGACTGTAGTCAGCTGAGCCAGTCAGCAGCTATGTAACAGTCAAATGTAGTCAGCTCAGCCAGTCAGCAGCTATGTAACAGTCAAATGTAGTCAGCTCAGCCAATCAGAATAAAAGTAACACTAGCCTGTAGTCAGCTCAGCCAATCAGAAGAAAAGTAATGCTAGCCTGTCGTCAGCTCAGCCAATCGCAAGTCATGTAACACCTGCCTGTAGTCAGCTCAGCCAATAAGCAGTCATGTAAAACTACACTGTAGTCAGCTCAGCCAATCAGCAGCCATGTAACACTCAAATGTAGTCAGCTCAGCCAATCAGCAGTCATGTAAAACTACACTATAGTAATCTCAGCCAATCAGCAGCCATGTAACAGTCAAATGTAATCAGCTCAGCCAATCAGAAGACATGTAACAATAGACTGTAGTCAGCTCAGCCAGTCAGCAGCCATGTAACACTAGACTGTAGCCAGCTCAGCCAATCAGAAGTCATGTAACACTAGCATGTAGTCAGTTCACCCAATTAGCAGCCATGTAACACTAGCCTGTAGTCAGCTCAGGCAATCAGCAGTCGTGTAACACTAGCCTTTAGTCAGCGCAGCCAATCAGCAGTCATATAAAACAAGCCTGTAGTGAGTTCAACCAATCAGCAGTCATGTAACACTAGACTGTAGTCAGCTCAGCCTATCAGAAGTCATGTAACACCTGCCTGTAGTCAGCTCAGCCAATCAGCAGTCGTGTAACACTAGCCTTTAGTCAGCGCAGCCAATCAGCAGTCATATAAAACAAGCCTGTAGTGAGTTCAACCAATCAGAAGCCATGTAACACTAACCTGCAGTCAGCTCAGCCAGTCAGAGGTCATGTAAAACTACACTGTAGTCAGCTCAGCCAATCAGCAGCCATGTAACACTCAAATGTAGTGAGCTCAGCCAATCAGCAGTCATGTAACACTAGACTGTAGTCAGCTCAGCCTATCAGAAGTCATGTAACACCTGCCTGTAGTCAGCTCAGCCAATCAGCAGTCATGAAAAACTACACTGTAGTCAGCTCAGCCAATCAGCAGCCATATAACACTCAAATGTAGTCAGCTCAGCCAATCAGCAGTCATGTAAAACTACACTATAGTAATCTCAGCCAATCAGCAGCCATGTAACACTCAAATGTAGTAATCTCAGCCAATCAGCAGCCATGTAACACTCAAATGTAGTCAGCTCAGCCAATCAGCAGCCATGTAACACTAACCTGCAGTCAGCTCAGCCAATCAGAAGACATGTAACAATAGACTGTAGTCAGCTCAGCCAGTCAGCAGCCATGTAACACTAGACTGTAGCCAGCTCAGCCAATCAGAAGTCATGTAACACTAGCATGTAGTCAGTTCACCCAATTAGCAGCCATGTAACACTAACCTGCAGTCAGCTCAGCCAGTCAGAGGTCATGTAACACCTGCCTGTAGTCAGCTCAGCCAATCAGCAGTCGTGTAACACTAGCCTTTAGTCAGCGCAGCCAATCAGCAGTCATATAAAACAAGCCTGTAGTGAGTTCAACCAATCAGCAGCCATGTAACACTTGCCTGTAGTCAGCTCAGCCAATCAGCAGCCATGTAACACTCAAATGTAGTCAGCTCAGCCAATCAGCAGCCATGTAACAGTCAAATGTAATCAGCTCAGCCAATCAGAAGACATGTAACAATAGACTGTAGTCAGCTCAGCCAGTCAGCAGCCATGTAACACTAGACTGTAGTCAGCTCAGCCTATCAGAAGTCATGTAACACCTGCCTGTAGTCAGCTCAGCCAATCAGCAGTCATGAAAAACTACACTGTAGTCAGCTCAGCCAATCAGCAGCCATATAACACTCAAATGTAGTCAGCTCAGCCAATCAGCAGCCATGTAACACTCAAATGTAGTCAGCTCAGCCAATCAGCAGTCATGTAAAACTACACTATAGTAATCTCAGCCAATCAGCAGCCATGTAACAGTCAAATGTAGTCAGCTCAGCCAATCAGAAGACATGTAACAATAGACTGTAGTCAGCTCAGCCAGTCAGCAGCTATGTAACAGTCAAATGTAGTCAGCTCAGCCAATCAGAATAAAAGTAACACTAGCCTGTAGTCAGCTCAGCCAATCAGAAGAAAAGTAATGCTAGCCTGTCGTCAGCTCAGCCAATCACAAGTCATGTAACACCTGCCTGTAGTCAGCTCAGCCAATAAGCAGTCATGTAAAACTACACTGTAGTCAGCTCAGCCAATCAGCAGCCATGTAACACTCAAATGTAGTCAGCTCAGCTAATCAGCAGTCATGTAAAACTACACTATAGTAATCTCAGCCAATCAGCAGCCATGTAACAGTCAAATGTAATCAGCTCAGCCAATCAGAAGTCATGTAACACTAGCATGTAGTCAGTTCACCCAATTAGCAGCCATGTAACACTAGCCTGTAGTCAGCTCAGCCAATCAGCAGTCGTGTAACACTAGCCTTTAGTCAGCGCAGCCAATCAGCAGTCATATAAAACAAGCCTGTAGTGAGTTCAACCAATCAGCAGTCATGTAACACTAGACTGTAGTCAGCTCAGCCTATCAGAAGTCATGTAACACCTGCCTGTAGTCAGCTCAGGCAATCAGCAGTCATGAAAAACTACACTGTAGTCAGCTCAGCCAATCAGCAGCCATATAACACTAAAATGTAGTCAGCTCAGCCAATCAGCAGCCATGTAACACTAACCTGCAGTCAGCTCAGCCAGTCAGAAGTCAGGTAGCACTAGCCTGTAGTCAGCTCAGCCAAACAGCAGTCGTGTAACACTCAAATGTAGTCAGCCCAGCCAATCAGCAGTCATGTAAAACTACACTATAGTAATCTCAGCCAATCAGCAGCCATGTAACAGTCAAATGTAGTCAGCTCAGCCAATCAGCAGCCATGTAACACTAGACTGTAGTCAGCTCACCCAGTCAGCAGTCATGTGACACTAGACTGTAGCCAGCTCAGCCAATCAGAAGTCATGTAACACTAGCCTGTAGTCATCTCAGGCAATCATCAGCTATGTAACAGTCAAATGTAGTCAGCTCAGCCAATCAGAATAAAAGTAACACTAGCCTGTAGTCAGCTCAGCCAATCAGAAGAAAAGTAATGCTAGCCTGTCGTCAGCTCAGCCAATCACAAGTCATGTAACACCTGCCTGTAGTCAGCTCAGCCAATAAGCAGTCATGTAAAACTACACTGTAGTCAGCTCAGCCAATCAGCAGCTATATAAAACTACACTGTAGTCAGCTCAGCCAATCAGCAGCTATGTAACACTCAAATGTAGTCAGCTCAGCCAATCAGCAGTCATGTAAAACTACACTATAGTAATCTCAGCAAATCAGCAGCCATGTAACAGTCAAATGTAGTCAGCTCAGCCAATCAGCAGCCATGTAACAATAGACTGGAGTCAGCTCAGCCAGTCATCAGCTATGTAACACTAGACTGTAGCCAGCTCAGCCAATCAGAAGTCATGTAACACTAGCATGTAGTCAGTTCACCCAATTAGCAGCCATGTAACATCAACCTGCAGTCAGCTCAGCCAGTCAGAGGTCATGTAACACTAGCCTGTAGTCAGCTCAGCCAATCAGCAGTCGTGTAACACTAGCCTTTAGTCAGCGCAGCCAATCAGCAGTCATATAAAACAAGCCTGTAGTGAGTTCAACCAATCAGCAGCCATGTAACACTTGCCTGTAGTCAGCTCAGCCAATCAGCAGCCATGTAACACTCAAATGTAGTGAGCTCAGCCAATCAGCAGTCATGTAACACTAGACTGTAGTCAGCTCAGCCTATCAGAAGTCATGTAACACCTGCCTGTAGTCAGCTCAGCCAATCAGCAGTCATGAAAAACTACACTGTAGTCAGCTCAGCCAATCAGCAGCCATATAACACTCAAATGTAGTCAGCTCAGCCAATCAGCAGTCATGTAAAACTACACTATAGTAATCTCAGCCAATCAGCAGCCATGTAACACTCAAATGTAGTCAGCTCAGCCAATCAGCAGCCATGTAACACTCAAATGTAGTCAGCTCAGCCAATCAGCAGCCATGTAACACTCAAATGTAGTGAGCTCAGCCAATCAGCAGTCATGTAACACTAGACTGTAGTCAGCTCAGCCTATCAGAAGTCATGTAACACCTGCCTGTAGTCAGCTCAGCCAATCAGCAGTCATGAAAAACTACACTGTAGTCAGTTCAGCCAATCAGCAGCCATATAACACTCAAATGTAGTCAGCTCAGCCAATCAGCAGCCATGTAACACTAACCTGCAGTCAGCTCAGCCAATCAGAAGACATGTAACAATAGACTGTAGTCAGCTCAGCCAGTCAGCAGCCATGTAACACTAGACTGTAGCCAGCTCAGCCAATCAGAAGTCATGTAACACTAGCATGTAGTCAGTTCACCCAATTAGCAGCCATGTAACACTAACCTGCAGTCAGCTCAGCCAGTCAGAGGTCATGTAACACTAGCCTGTAGTCAGCTCAGCCAATCAGCAGTCGTGTAACACTAGCCTTTAGTCAGCGCAGCCAATCAGCAGTCATATAAAACAAGCCTGTAGTGAGTTCAACCAATCAGCAGCCATGTAACACTTGCCTGTAGTCAGCTCAGCCAATCAGCAGCCATGTAACACTCAAATGTAGTCAGCTCAGCCAATCAGCAGCCATGTAACAGTCAAATGTAATCAGCTCAGCCAATCAGAAGACATGTAACAATAGACTGTAGTCAGCTCAGCCAGTCAGCAGCCATGTAACACTAGACTGTAGTCAGCTCAGCCTATCAGAAGTCATGTAACACCTGCCTGTAGTCAGCTCAGCCAATCAGCAGTCATGAAAAACTACACTGTAGTCAGCTCAGCCAATCAGCAGCCATATAACACTCAAATGTAGTCAGCTCAGCCAATCAGCAGCCATGTAACACTCAAATGTAGTCAGCTCAGCCAATCAGCAGTCATGTAAAACTACACTATAGTAATCTCAGCCAATCAGCAGCCATGTAACAGTCAAATGTAGTCAGCTCAGCCAATCAGAAGACATGTAACAATAGACTGTAGTCAGCTCAGCCAGTCAGCAGCTATGTAACAGTCAAATGTAGTAAGCTCAGCCAATCAGAATAAAAGTAACACTAGCCTGTAGTCAGCTCAGCCAATCAGAAGAAAAGTAATGCTAGCCTGTCGTCAGCTCAGCCAATCACAAGTCATGTAACACCTGCCTGTAGTCAGCTCAGCCAATAAGCAGTCATGTAAAACTACACTGTAGTCAGCTCAGCCAATCAGCAGCCATGTAACACTCAAATGTAGTCAGCTCAGCTAATCAGCAGTCATGTAAAACTACACTATAGTAATCTCAGCCAATCAGCAGCCATGTAACAGTCAAATGTAATCAGCTCAGCCAATCAGAAGTCATGTAACACTAGCATGTAGTCAGTTCACCCAATTAGCAGCCATGTAACACTAGCCTGTAGTCAGCTCAGCCAATCAGCAGTCGTGTAACACTAGCCTTTAGTCAGCGCAGCCAATCAGCAGTCATATAAAACAAGCCTGTAGTGAGTTCAACCAATCAGCAGTCATGTAACACTAGACTGTAGTCAGCTCAGCCTATCAGAAGTCATGTAACACCTGCCTGTAGTCAGCTCAGGCAATCAGCAGTCATGAAAAACTACACTGTAGTCAGCTCAGCCAATCAGCAGCCATATAACACTAAAATGTAGTCAGCTCAGCCAATCAGCAGCCATGTAACACTAACCTGCAGTCAGCTCAGCCAGTCAGAAGTCAGGTAGCACTAGCCTGTAGTCAGCTCAGCCAAACAGCAGTCGTGTAACACTCAAATGTAGTCAGCCCAGCCAATCAGCAGTCATGTAAAACTACACTATAGTAATCTCAGCCAATCAGCAGCCATGTAACAGTCAAATGTAGTCAGCTCAGCCAATCAGCAGCCATGTAACACTCAAATGTAGTCAGCTCAGCCAATCAGCAGCCATGTAACACTCAAATGTAGTGAGCTCAGCCAATCAGCAGTCATGTAACACTAGACTGTAGTCAGCTCAGCCTATCAGAAGTCATGTAACACCTGCCTGTAGTCAGCTCAGCCAATCAGCAGTCATGAAAAACTACACTGTAGTCAGCTCAGCCAATCAGCAGCCATATAACACTCAAATGTAGTCAGCTCAGCCAATCAGCAGCCATGTAACACTAACCTGCAGTCAGCTCAGCCAATCAGAAGACATGTAACAATAGACTGTAGTCAGCTCAGCCAGTCAGCAGCCATGTAACACTAGACTGTAGCCAGCTCAGCCAATCAGAAGTCATGTAACACTAGCATGTAGTCAGTTCACCCAATTAGCAGCCATGTAACACTAACCTGCAGTCAGCTCAGCCAGTCAGAGGTCATGTAACACTAGCCTGTAGTCAGCTCAGCCAATCAGCAGTCGTGTAACACTAGCCTTTAGTCAGCGCAGCCAATCAGCAGTCATATAAAACAAGCCTGTAGTGAGTTCAACCAATCAGCAGCCATGTAACACTTGCCTGTAGTCAGCTCAGCCAATCAGCAGCCATGTAACACTCAAATGTAGTCAGCTCAGCCAATCAGCAGCCATGTAACAGTCAAATGTAATCAGCTCAGCCAATCAGAAGACATGTAACAATAGACTGTAGTCAGCTCAGCCAGTCAGCAGCCATGTAACACTAGACTGTAGTCAGCTCAGCCTATCAGAAGTCATGTAACACCTGCCTGTAGTCAGCTCAGCCAATCAGCAGTCATGAAAAACTACACTGTAGTCAGCTCAGCCAATCAGCAGCCATATAACACTCAAATGTAGTCAGCTCAGCCAATCAGCAGCCATGTAACACTCAAATGTAGTCAGCTCAGCCAATCAGCAGTCATGTAAAACTACACTATAGTAATCTCAGCCAATCAGCAGCCATGTAACAGTCAAATGTAGTCAGCTCAGCCAATCAGAAGACATGTAACAATAGACTGTAGTCAGCTCAGCCAGTCAGCAGCTATGTAACAGTCAAATGTAGTCAGCTCAGCCAATCAGAATAAAAGTAACACTAGCCTGTAGTCAGCTCAGCCAATCAGAAGAAAAGTAATGCTAGCCTGTCGTCAGCTCAGCCAATCACAAGTCATGTAACACCTGCCTGTAGTCAGCTCAGCCAATAAGCAGTCATGTAAAACTACACTGTAGTCAGCTCAGCCAATCAGCAGCCATGTAACACTCAAATGTAGTCAGCTCAGCTAATCAGCAGTCATGTAAAACTACACTATAGTAATCTCAGCCAATCAGCAGCCATGTAACAGTCAAATGTAATCAGCTCAGCCAATCAGAAGTCATGTAACACTAGCATGTAGTCAGTTCACCCAATTAGCAGCCATGTAACACTAGCCTGTAGTCAGCTCAGCCAATCAGCAGTCGTGTAACACTAGCCTTTAGTCAGCGCAGCCAATCAGCAGTCATATAAAACAAGCCTGTAGTGAGTTCAACCAATCAGCAGTCATGTAACACTAGACTGTAGTCAGCTCAGCCTATCAGAAGTCATGTAACACCTGCCTGTAGTCAGCTCAGGCAATCAGCAGTCATGAAAAACTACACTGTAGTCAGCTCAGCCAATCAGCAGCCATATAACACTAAAATGTAGTCAGCTCAGCCAATCAGCAGCCATGTAACACTAACCTGCAGTCAGCTCAGCCAGTCAGAAGTCAGGTAGCACTAGCCTGTAGTCAGCTCAGCCAAACAGCAGTCGTGTAACACTCAAATGTAGTCAGCCCAGCCAATCAGCAGTCATGTAAAACTACACTATAGTAATCTCAGCCAATCAGCAGCCATGTAACAGTCAAATGTAGTCAGCTCAGCCAATCAGCAGCCATGTAACACTCAAATGTAGTCAGCTCAGCCAATCAGCAGCCATGTAACACTCAAATGTAGTGAGCTCAGCCAATCAGCAGTCATGTAACACTAGACTGTAGTCAGCTCAGCCTATCAGAAGTCATGTAACACCTGCCTGTAGTCAGCTCAGCCAATCAGCAGTCATGAAAAACTACACTGTAGTCAGCTCAGCCAATCAGCAGCCATATAACACTCAAATGTAGTCAGCTCAGCCAATCAGCAGCCATGTAACACTAACCTGCAGTCAGCTCAGCCAATCAGAAGACATGTAACAATAGACTGTAGTCAGCTCAGCCAGTCAGCAGCCATGTAACACTAGACTGTAGCCAGCTCAGCCAATCAGAAGTCATGTAACACTAGCATGTAGTCAGTTCACCCAATTAGCAGCCATGTAACACTAACCTGCAGTCAGCTCAGCCAGTCAGAGGTCATGTAACACTAGCCTGTAGTCAGCTCAGCCAATCAGCAGTCGTGTAACACTAGCCTTTAGTCAGCGCAGCCAATCAGCAGTCATATAAAACAAGCCTGTAGTGAGTTCAACCAATCAGCAGCCATGTAACACTTGCCTGTAGTCAGCTCAGCCAATCAGCAGCCATGTAACACTCAAATGTAGTCAGCTCAGCCAATCAGCAGCCATGTAACAGTCAAATGTAATCAGCTCAGCCAATCAGAAGACATGTAACAATAGACTGTAGTCAGGTCAGCCAGTCAGCAGCCATGTAACACTAGACTGTAGTCAGCTCAGCCTATCAGAAGTCATGTAACACCTGCCTGTAGTCAGCTCAGCCAATCAGCAGTCATGAAAAACTACACTGTAGTCAGCTCAGCCAATCAGCAGCCATATAACACTCAAATGTAGTCAGCTCAGCCAATCAGCAGTCATGTAAAACTACACTATAGTAATCTCAGCCAATCAGCAGCCATGTAACACTCAAATGTAGTCAGCTCAGCCAATCAGCAGCCATGTAACACTCAAATGTAGTCAGCTCAGCCAATCAGCAGCCATGTAACACTCAAATGTAGTGAGCTCAGCCAATCAGCAGTCATGTAACACTAGACTATAGTCAGCTCAGCCTATCAGAAGTCATGTAACACCTGCCTGTAGTCAGCTCAGCCAATCAGCAGTCATGAAAAACTACACTGTAGTCAGCTCAGCCAATCAGCAGCCATATAACACTCAAATGTAGTCAGCTCAGCCAATCAGCAGCCATGTAACACTAACCTGCAGTCAGCTCAGCCAATCAGAAGACATGTAACAATAGACTGTAGTCAGCTCAGCCAGTCAGCAGCCATGTAACACTCAAATGTAGTCAGCTCAGCCAATCAGCAGTCATGTAAAACTACACTATAGTAATCTCAGCCAATCAGCAGCCATGTAACACTCAAATGTAGTCAGCTCAGCCAATCAGCAGCCATGTAACACTCAAATGTAGTCAGCTCAGCCAATCAGCAGCCATGTAACACTCAAATGTAGTGAGCTCAGCCAATCAGCAGTCATGTAACACTAGACTGTAGTCAGCTCAGCCTATCAGAAGTCATGTAACACCTGCCTGTAGTCAGCTCAGCCAATCAGCAGTCATGAAAAACTACACTGTAGTCAGCTCAGCCAATCAGCAGCCATATAACACTCAAATGTAGTCAGCTCAGCCAATCAGCAGCCATGTAACACTAACCTGCAGTCAGCTCAGCCAATCAGAAGACATGTAACAATAGACTGTAGTCAGTTCACCCAATTAGCAGCCATGTAACACTAACCTGCAGTCAGCTCAGCCAGTCAGAGGTCATGTAACACTAGCCTGTAGTCAGCTCAGCCAATCAGCAGTCGTGTAACACTAGCCTTTAGTCAGCGCAGCCAATCAGCAGTCATATAAAACAAGCCTGTAGTGAGTTCAACCAATCAGCAGCCATGTAACACTTGCCTGTAGTCAGCGCAGCCAATCAGCAGTCATATAAAACAAGCCTGTAGTGAGTTCAACCAATCAGCAGCCATGTAACACTTGCCTGTAGTCAGCTCAGCCAATCAGCAGCCATGTAACACTCAAATGTAGTCAGCTCAGCCAATCAGCAGCCATGTAACAGTCAAATGTAATCAGCTCAGCCAATCAGAAGACATGTAACAATAGACTGTAGTCAGCTCAGCCAGTCAGCAGCCATGTAACACTAGACTGTAGTCAGCTCAGCCTATCAGAAGTCATGTAACACCTGCCTGTAGTCAGCTCAGCCAATCAGCAGTCATGAAAAACTACACTGTAGTCAGCTCAGCCAATCAGCAGCCATATAACACTCAAATGTAGTCAGCTCAGCCAATCAGCAGTCATGTAACACTCAAATGTAGTCAGCTCAGCCAATCAGCAGTCATGTAAAACTACACTATAGTAATCTCAGCCAATCAGCAGCCATGTAACAGTCAAATGTAGTCAGCTCAGCCAATCAGAAGACATGTAACAATAGACTGTAGTCAGCTCAGCCAGTCAGCAGCTATGTAACAGTCAAATGTAGTCAGCTCAGCCAATCAGAATAAAAGTAACACTAGCCTGTAGTCAGCTCAGCCAATCAGAAGAAAAGTAATGCTAGCCTGTCGTCAGCTCAGCCAATCACAAGTCATGTAACACCTGCCTGTAGTCAGCTCAGCCAATAAGCAGTCATGTAAAACTACACTGTAGTCAGCTCAGCCAATCAGCAGCCATGTAACACTCAAATGTAGTCAGCTCAGCTAATCAGCAGTCATGTAAAACTACACTATAGTAATCTCAGCCAATCAGCAGCCATGTAACAGTCAAATGTAATCAGCTCAGCCAATCAGAAGTCATGTAACACTAGCATGTAGTCAGTTCACCCAATTAGCAGCCATGTAACACTAGCCTGTAGTCAGCTCAGCCAATCAGCAGTCGTGTAACACTAGCCTTTAGTCAGCGCAGCCAATCAGCAGTCATATAAAACAAGCCTGTAGTGAGTTCAACCAATCAGCAGTCATGTAACACTAGACTGTAGTCAGCTCAGCCTATCAGAAGTCATGTAACACCTGCCTGTAGTCAGCTCAGGCAATCAGCAGTCATGAAAAACTACACTGTAGTCAGCTCAGCCAATCAGCAGCCATATAACACTAAAATGTAGTCAGCTCAGCCAATCAGCAGCCATGTAACACTAACCTGCAGTCAGCTCAGCCAGTCAGAAGTCAGGTAGCACTAGCCTGTAGTCAGCTCAGCCAAACAGCAGTCGTGTAACACTCAAATGTAGTCAGCCCAGCCAATCAGCAGTCATGTAAAACTACACTATAGTAATCTCAGCCAATCAGCAGCCATGTAACAGTCAAATGTAGTCAGCTCAGCCAATCAGCAGCCATGTAACACTCAAATGTAGTCAGCTCAGCCAATCAGCAGCCATGTAACACTCAAATGTAGTGAGCTCAGCCAATCAGCAGTCATGTAACACTAGACTGTAGTCAGCTCAGCCTATCAGAAGTCATGTAACACCTGCCTGTAGTCAGCTCAGCCAATCAGCAGTCATGAAAAACTACACTGTAGTCAGCTCAGCCAATCAGCAGCCATATAACACTCAAATGTAGTCAGCTCAGCCAATCAGCAGCCATGTAACACTAACCTGCAGTCAGCTCAGCCAATCAGAAGACATGTAACAATAGACTGTAGTCAGCTCAGCCAGTCAGCAGCCATGTAACACTAGACTGTAGCCAGCTCAGCCAATCAGAAGTCATGTAACACTAGCATGTAGTCAGTTCACCCAATTAGCAGCCATGTAACACTAACCTGCAGTCAGCTCAGCCAGTCAGAGGTCATGTAACACTAGCCTGTAGTCAGCTCAGCCAATCAGCAGTCGTGTAACACTAGCCTTTAGTCAGCGCAGCCAATCAGCAGTCATATAAAACAAGCCTGTAGTGAGTTCAACCAATCAGCAGCCATGTAACACTTGCCTGTAGTCAGCTCAGCCAATCAGCAGCCATGTAACACTCAAATGTAGTCAGCTCAGCCAATCAGCAGCCATGTAACAGTCAAATGTAATCAGCTCAGCCAATCAGAAGACATGTAACAATAGACTGTAGTCAGGTCAGCCAGTCAGCAGCCATGTAACACTAGACTGTAGTCAGCTCAGCCTATCAGAAGTCATGTAACACCTGCCTGTAGTCAGCTCAGCCAATCAGCAGTCATGAAAAACTACACTGTAGTCAGCTCAGCCAATCAGCAGCCATATAACACTCAAATGTAGTCAGCTCAGCCAATCAGCAGTCATGTAAAACTACACTATAGTAATCTCAGCCAATCAGCAGCCATGTAACACTCAAATGTAGTCAGCTCAGCCAATCAGCAGCCATGTAACACTCAAATGTAGTCAGCTCAGCCAATCAGCAGCCATGTAACACTCAAATGTAGTGAGCTCAGCCAATCAGCAGTCATGTAACACTAGACTATAGTCAGCTCAGCCTATCAGAAGTCATGTAACACCTGCCTGTAGTCAGCTCAGCCAATCAGCAGTCATGAAAAACTACACTGTAGTCAGCTCAGCCAATCAGCAGCCATATAACACTCAAATGTAGTCAGCTCAGCCAATCAGCAGCCATGTAACACTAACCTGCAGTCAGCTCAGCCAATCAGAAGACATGTAACAATAGACTGTAGTCAGCTCAGCCAGTCAGCAGCCATGTAACACTCAAATGTAGTCAGCTCAGCCAATCAGCAGTCATGTAAAACTACACTATAGTAATCTCAGCCAATCAGCAGCCATGTAACACTCAAATGTAGTCAGCTCAGCCAATCAGCAGCCATGTAACACTCAAATGTAGTCAGCTCAGCCAATCAGCAGCCATGTAACACTCAAATGTAGTGAGCTCAGCCAATCAGCAGTCATGTAACACTAGACTGTAGTCAGCTCAGCCTATCAGAAGTCATGTAACACCTGCCTGTAGTCAGCTCAGCCAATCAGCAGTCATGAAAAACTACACTGTAGTCAGCTCAGCCAATCAGCAGCCATATAACACTCAAATGTAGTCAGCTCAGCCAATCAGCAGCCATGTAACACTAACCTGCAGTCAGCTCAGCCAATCAGAAGACATGTAACAATAGACTGTAGTCAGTTCACCCAATTAGCAGCCATGTAACACTAACCTGCAGTCAGCTCAGCCAGTCAGAGGTCATGTAACACTAGCCTGTAGTCAGCTCAGCCAATCAGCAGTCGTGTAACACTAGCCTTTAGTCAGCGCAGCCAATCAGCAGTCATATAAAACAAGCCTGTAGTGAGTTCAACCAATCAGCAGCCATGTAACACTTGCCTGTAGTCAGCGCAGCCAATCAGCAGTCATATAAAACAAGCCTGTAGTGAGTTCAACCAATCAGCAGCCATGTAACACTTGCCTGTAGTCAGCTCAGCCAATCAGCAGCCATGTAACACTCAAATGTAGTCAGCTCAGCCAATCAGCAGCCATGTAACAGTCAAATGTAATCAGCTCAGCCAATCAGAAGACATGTAACAATAGACTGTAGTCAGCTCAGCCAGTCAGCAGCCATGTAACACTAGACTGTAGTCAGCTCAGCCTATCAGAAGTCATGTAACACCTGCCTGTAGTCAGCTCAGCCAATCAGCAGTCATGAAAAACTACACTGTAGTCAGCTCAGCCAATCAGCAGCCATATAACACTCAAATGTAGTCAGCTCAGCCAATCAGCAGTCATGTAAAACTACACTATAGTAATCTCAGCCAATCAGCAGCCATGTAACACTCAAATGTAGTCAGCTCAGCCAATCAGCAGCCATGTAACACTCAAATGTAGTCAGCTCAGCCAATCAGCAGCCATGTAACACTCAAATGTAGTGAGCTCAGCCAATCAGCAGTCATGTAACACTAGACTATAGTCAGCTCAGCCTATCAGAAGTCATGTAACACCTGCCTGTAGTCAGCTCAGCCAATCAGCAGTCATGAAAAACTACACTGTAGTCAGCTCAGCCAATCAGCAGCCATATAACACTCAAATGTAGTCAGCTCAGCCAATCAGCAGCCATGTAACACTAACCTGCAGTCAGCTCAGCCAATCAGAAGACATGTAACAATAGACTGTAGTCAGCTCAGCCAGTCAGCAGCCATGTAACACTCAAATGTAGTCAGCTCAGCCAATCAGCAGTCATGTAAAACTACACTATAGTAATCTCAGCCAATCAGCAGCCATGTAACACTCAAATGTAGTCAGCTCAGCCAATCAGCAGCCATGTAACACTCAAATGTAGTCAGCTCAGCCAATCAGCAGCCATGTAACACTCAAATGTAGTGAGCTCAGCCAATCAGCAGTCATGTAACACTAGACTGTAGTCAGCTCAGCCTATCAGAAGTCATGTAACACCTGCCTGTAGTCAGCTCAGCCAATCAGCAGTCATGAAAAACTACACTGTAGTCAGCTCAGCCAATCAGCAGCCATATAACACTCAAATGTAGTCAGCTCAGCCAATCAGCAGCCATGTAACACTAACCTGCAGTCAGCTCAGCCAATCAGAAGACATGTAACAATAGACTGTAGTCAGTTCACCCAATTAGCAGCCATGTAACACTAACCTGCAGTCAGCTCAGCCAGTCAGAGGTCATGTAACACTAGCCTGTAGTCAGCTCAGCCAATCAGCAGTCGTGTAACACTAGCCTTTAGTCAGCGCAGCCAATCAGCAGTCATATAAAACAAGCCTGTAGTGAGTTCAACCAATCAGCAGCCATGTAACACTTGCCTGTAGTCAGCTCAGCCAATCAGCAGCCATGTAACACTCAAATGTAGTCAGCTCAGCCAATCAGCAGCCATGTAACAGTCAAATGTAATCAGCTCAGCCAATCAGAAGACATGTAACAATAGACTGTAGTCAGCTCAGCCAGTCAGCAGCCATGTAACACTAGACTGTAGTCAGCTCAGCCTATCAGAAGTCATGTAACACCTGCCTGTAGTCAGCTCAGCCAATCAGCAGTCATGAAAAACTACACTGTAGTCAGCTCAGCCAATCAGCAGCCATATAACACTCAAATGTAGTCAGCTCAGCCAATCAGCAGTCATGTAAAACTACACTATAGTAATCTCAGCCAATCAGCAGCCATGTAACACTCAAATGTAGTCAGCTCAGCCAATCAGCAGCCATGTAACACTCAAATGTAGTCAGCTCAGCCAATCAGCAGCCATGTAACACTCAAATGTAGTGAGCTCAGCCAATCAGCAGTCATGTAACACTAGACTATAGTCAGCTCAGCCTATCAGAAGTCATGTAACACCTGCCTGTAGTCAGCTCAGCCAATCAGCAGTCATGAAAAACTACACTGTAGTCAGCTCAGCCAATCAGCAGCCATATAACACTCAAATGTAGTCAGCTCAGCCAATCAGCAGCCATGTAACACTAACCTGCAGTCAGCTCAGCCAATCAGAAGACATGTAACAATAGACTGTAGTCAGCTCAGCCAGTCAGCAGCCATGTAACACTCAAATGTAGTCAGCTCAGCCAATCAGCAGTCATGTAAAACTACACTATAGTAATCTCAGCCAATCAGCAGCCATGTAACACTCAAATGTAGTCAGCTCAGCCAATCAGCAGCCATGTAACACTCAAATGTAGTCAGCTCAGCCAATCAGCAGCCATGTAACACTCAAATGTAGTGAGCTCAGCCAATCAGCAGTCATGTAACACTAGACTGTAGTCAGCTCAGCCTATCAGAAGTCATGTAACACCTGCCTGTAGTCAGCTCAGCCAATCAGCAGTCATGAAAAACTACACTGTAGTCAGCTCAGCCAATCAGCAGCCATATAACACTCAAATGTAGTCAGCTCAGCCAATCAGCAGCCATGTAACACTAACCTGCAGTCAGCTCAGCCAATCAGAAGACATGTAACAATAGACTGTAGTCAGTTCACCCAATTAGCAGCCATGTAACACTAACCTGCAGTCAGCTCAGCCAGTCAGAGGTCATGTAACACTAGCCTGTAGTCAGCTCAGCCAATCAGCAGTCGTGTAACACTAGCCTTTAGTCAGCGCAGCCAATCAGCAGTCATATAAAACAAGCCTGTAGTGAGTTCAACCAATCAGCAGCCATGTAACACTTGCCTGTAGTCAGCTCAGCCAATCAGCAGCCATGTAACACTCAAATGTAGTCAGCTCAGCCAATCAGCAGCCATGTAACAGTCAAATGTAATCAGCTCAGCCAATCAGAAGACATGTAACAATAGACTGTAGTCAGCTCAGCCAGTCAGCAGCCATGTAACACTAGACTGTAGTCAGCTCAGCCTATCAGAAGTCATGTAACACCTGCCTGTAGTCAGCTCAGCCAATCAGCAGTCATGAAAAACTACACTGTAGTCAGCTCAGCCAATCAGCAGCCATATAACACTCAAATGTAGTCAGCTCAGCCAATCAGCAGCCATGTAACACTCAAATGTAGTCAGCTCAGCCAATCAGCAGTCATGTAAAACTACAC
This sequence comes from Centroberyx gerrardi, assembly GCF_048128805.1. Classification (NCBI taxonomy): domain Eukaryota; kingdom Metazoa; phylum Chordata; class Actinopteri; order Beryciformes; family Berycidae; genus Centroberyx; species Centroberyx gerrardi. Next base: position 283,443 of record NW_027605187.1, read on the forward strand.
TATAGTAATCTCAGCCAATCAGCAGCCATGTAACAGTCAAATGTAGTCAGCTCAGCCAATCAGAAGACATGTAACAATAGACTGTAGTCAGCTCAGCCAGTCAGCAGCTATGTAACAGTCAAATGTAGTCAGCTCAGCCAATCAGAATAAAAGTAACACTAGCCTGTAGTCAGCTCAGCCAATCAGAAGAAAAGTAATGCTAGCCTGTCGTCAGCTCAGCCAATCACAAGTCATGTAACACCTGCCTGTAGTCAGCTCAGCCAATAAGCAGTCATGTAAAACTACACTGTAGTCAGCTCAGCCAATCAGCAGCCATGTAACACTCAAATGTAGTCAGCTCAGCTAATCAGCAGTCATGTAAAACTACACTATAGTAATCTCAGCCAATCAGCAGCCATGTAACAGTCAAATGTAATCAGCTCAGCCAATCAGAAGTCATGTAACACTAGCATGTAGTCAGTTCACCCAATTAGCAGCCATGTAACACTAGCCTGTAGTCAGCTCAGCCAATCAGCAGTCGTGTAACACTAGCCTTTAGTCAGCGCAGCCAATCAGCAGTCATATAAAACAAGCCTGTAGTGAGTTCAACCAATCAGCAGTCATGTAACACTAGACTGTAGTCAGCTCAGCCTATCAGAAGTCATGTAACACCTGCCTGTAGTCAGCTCAGGCAATCAGCAGTCATGAAAAACTACACTGTAGTCAGCTCAGCCAATCAGCAGCCATATAACACTAAAATGTAGTCAGCTCAGCCAATCAGCAGCCATGTAACACTAACCTGCAGTCAGCTCAGCCAGTCAGAAGTCAGGTAGCACTAGCCTGTAGTCAGCTCAGCCAAACAGCAGTCGTGTAACACTCAAATGTAGTCAGCCCAGCCAATCAGCAGTCATGTAAAACTACACTATAGTAATCTCAGCCAATCAGCAGCCATGTAACAGTCAAATGTAGTCAGCTCAGCCAATCAGCAGCCATGTAACACTCAAATGTAGTCAGCTCAGCCAATCAGCAGCCATGTAACACTCAAATGTAGTGAGCTCAGCCAATCAGCAGTCATGTAACACTAGACTGTAGTCAGCTCAGCCTATCAGAAGTCATGTAACACCTGCCTGTAGTCAGCTCAGCCAATCAGCAGTCATGAAAAACTACACTGTAGTCAGCTCAGCCAATCAGCAGCCATATAACACTCAAATGTAGTCAGCTCAGCCAATCAGCAGCCATGTAACACTCAAATGTAGTCAGCTCAGCCAATCAGCAGTCATGTAAAACTACACTATAGTAATCTCAGCCAATCAGCAGCCATGTAACAGTCAAATGTAGTCAGCTCAGCCAATCAGAAGACATGTAACAATAGACTGTAGTCAGCTCAGCCAGTCAGCAGCTATGTAACAGTCAAATGTAGTCAGCTCAGCCAATCAGAATAAAAGTAACACTAGCCTGTAGTCAGCTCAGCCAATCAGAAGAAAAGTAATGCTAGCCTGTCGTCAGCTCAGCCAATCACAAGTCATGTAACACCTGCCTGTAGTCAGCTCAGCCAATAAGCAGTCATGTAAAACTACACTGTAGTCAGCTCAGCCAATCAGCAGCCATGTAACACTCAAATGTAGTCAGCTCAGCTAATCAGCAGTCATGTAAAACTACACTATAGTAATCTCAGCCAATCAGCAGCCATGTAACAGTCAAATGTAATCAGCTCAGCCAATCAGAAGTCATGTAACACTAGCATGTAGTCAGTTCACCCAATTAGCAGCCATGTAACACTAGCCTGTAGTCAGCTCAGCCAATCAGCAGTCGTGTAACACTAGCCTTTAGTCAGCGCAGCCAATCAGCAGTCATATAAAACAAGCCTGTAGTGAGTTCAACCAATCAGCAGTCATGTAACACTAGACTGTAGTCAGCTCAGCCTATCAGAAGTCATGTAACACCTGCCTGTAGTCAGCTCAGGCAATCAGCAGTCATGAAAAACTACACTGTAGTCAGCTCAGCCAATCAGCAGCCATATAACACTAAAATGTAGTCAGCTCAGCCAATCAGCAGCCATGTAACACTAACCTGCAGTCAGCTCAGCCAGTCAGAAGTCAGGTAGCACTAGCCTGTAGTCAGCTCAGCCAAACAGCAGTCGTGTAACACTCAAATGTAGTCAGCCCAGCCAATCAGCAGTCATGTAAAACTACACTATAGTAATCTCAGCCAATCAGCAGCCATGTAACAGTCAAATGTAGTCAGCTCAGCCAATCAGCAGCCATGTAACACTCAAATGTAGTCAGCTCAGCCAATCAGCAGCCATGTAACACTCAAATGTAGTGAGCTCAGCCAATCAGCAGTCATGTAACACTAGACTGTAGTCAGCTCAGCCTATCAGAAGTCATGTAACACCTGCCTGTAGTCAGCTCAGCCAATCAGCAGTCATGAAAAACTACACTGTAGTCAGCTCAGCCAATCAGCAGCCATATAACACTCAAATGTAGTCAGCTCAGCCAATCAGCAGCCATGTAACACTAACCTGCAGTCAGCTCAGCCAATCAGAAGACATGTAACAATAGACTGTAGTCAGCTCAGCCAGTCAGCAGCCATGTAACACTAGACTGTAGCCAGCTCAGCCAATCAGAAGTCATGTAACACTAGCATGTAGTCAGTTCACCCAATTAGCAGCCATGTAACACTAACCTGCAGTCAGCTCAGCCAGTCAGAGGTCATGTAACACTAGCCTGTAGTCAGCTCAGCCAATCAGCAGTCGTGTAACACTAGCCTTTAGTCAGCGCAGCCAATCAGCAGTCATATAAAACAAGCCTGTAGTGAGTTCAACCAATCAGCAGCCATGTAACACTTGCCTGTAGTCAGCTCAGCCAATCAGCAGCCATGTAACACTCAAATGTAGTCAGCTCAGCCAATCAGCAGCCATGTAACAGTCAAATGTAATCAGCTCAGCCAATCAGAAGACATGTAACAATAGACTGTAGTCAGCTCAGCCAGTCAGCAGCCATGTAACACTAGACTGTAGTCAGCTCAGCCTATCAGAAGTCATGTAACACCTGCCTGTAGTCAGCTCAGCCAATCAGCAGTCATGAAAAACTACACTGTAGTCAGCTCAGCCAATCAGCAGCCATATAACACTCAAATGTAGTCAGCTCAGCCAATCAGCAGTCATGTAAAACTACACTATAGTAATCTCAGCCAATCAGCAGCCATGTAACACTCAAATGTAGTCAGCTCAGCCAATCAGCAGCCATGTAACACTCAAATGTAGTCAGCTCAGCCAATCAGCAGCCATGTAACACTCAAATGTAGTGAGCTCAGCCAATCAGCAGTCATGTAACACTAGACTATAGTCAGCTCAGCCTATCAGAAGTCATGTAACACCTGCCTGTAGTCAGCTCAGCCAATCAGCAGTCATGAAAAACTACACTGTAGTCAGCTCAGCCAATCAGCAGCCATATAACACTCAAATGTAGTCAGCTCAGCCAATCAGCAGCCATGTAACACTAACCTGCAGTCAGCTCAGCCAATCAGAAGACATGTAACAATAGACTGTAGTCAGCTCAGCCAGTCAGCAGCCATGTAACACTCAAATGTAGTCAGCTCAGCCAATCAGCAGTCATGTAAAACTACACTATAGTAATCTCAGCCAATCAGCAGCCATGTAACACTCAAATGTAGTCAGCTCAGCCAATCAGCAGCCATGTAACACTCAAATGTAGTCAGCTCAGCCAATCAGCAGCCATGTAACACTCAAATGTAGTGAGCTCAGCCAATCAGCAGTCATGTAACACTAGACTGTAGTCAGCTCAGCCTATCAGAAGTCATGTAACACCTGCCTGTAGTCAGCTCAGCCAATCAGCAGTCATGAAAAACTACACTGTAGTCAGCTCAGCCAATCAGCAGCCATATAACACTCAAATGTAGTCAGCTCAGCCAATCAGCAGCCATGTAACACTAACCTGCAGTCAGCTCAGCCAATCAGAAGACATGTAACAATAGACTGTAGTCAGTTCACCCAATTAGCAGCCATGTAACACTAACCTGCAGTCAGCTCAGCCAGTCAGAGGTCATGTAACACTAGCCTGTAGTCAGCTCAGCCAATCAGCAGTCGTGTAACACTAGCCTTTAGTCAGCGCAGCCAATCAGCAGTCATATAAAACAAGCCTGTAGTGAGTTCAACCAATCAGCAGCCATGTAACACTTGCCTGTAGTCAGCTCAGCCAATCAGCAGCCATGTAACACTCAAATGTAGTCAGCTCAGCCAATCAGCAGCCATGTAACAGTCAAATGTAATCAGCTCAGCCAATCAGAAGACATGTAACAATAGACTGTAGTCAGCTCAGCCAGTCAGCAGCCATGTAACACTAGACTGTAGTCAGCTCAGCCTATCAGAAGTCATGTAACACCTGCCTGTAGTCAGCTCAGCCAATCAGCAGTCATGAAAAACTACACTGTAGTCAGCTCAGCCAATCAGCAGCCATATAACACTCAAATGTAGTCAGCTCAGCCAATCAGCAGCCATGTAACACTCAAATGTAGTCAGCTCAGCCAATCAGCAGTCATGTAAAACTACACTATAGTAATCTCAGCCAATCAGCAGCCATGTAACAGTCAAATGTAGTCAGCTCAGCCAATCAGAAGACATGTAACAATAGACTGTAGTCAGCTCAGCCAGTCAGCAGCTATGTAACAGTCAAATGTAGTCAGCTCAGCCAATCAGAATAAAAGTAACACTAGCCTGTAGTCAGCTCAGCCAATCAGAAGAAAAGTAATGCTAGCCTGTCGTCAGCTCAGCCAATCACAAGTCATGTAACACCTGCCTGTAGTCAGCTCAGCCAATAAGCAGTCATGTAAAACTACACTGTAGTCAGCTCAGCCAATCAGCAGCCATGTAACACTCAAATGTAGTCAGCTCAGCTAATCAGCAGTCATGTAAAACTACACTATAGTAATCTCAGCCAATCAGCAGCCATGTAACAGTCAAATGTAATCAGCTCAGCCAATCAGAAGTCATGTAACACTAGCATGTAGTCAGTTCACCCAATTAGCAGCCATGTAACACTAGCCTGTAGTCAGCTCAGCCAATCAGCAGTCGTGTAACACTAGCCTTTAGTCAGCGCAGCCAATCAGCAGTCATATAAAACAAGCCTGTAGTGAGTTCAACCAATCAGCAGTCATGTAACACTAGACTGTAGTCAGCTCAGCCTATCAGAAGTCATGTAACACCTGCCTGTAGTCAGCTCAGGCAATCAGCAGTCATGAAAAACTACACTGTAGTCAGCTCAGCCAATCAGCAGCCATATAACACTAAAATGTAGTCAGCTCAGCCAATCAGCAGCCATGTAACACTAACCTGCAGTCAGCTCAGCCAGTCAGAAGTCAGGTAGCACTAGCCTGTAGTCAGCTCAGCCAAACAGCAGTCGTGTAACACTCAAATGTAGTCAGCCCAGCCAATCAGCAGTCATGTAAAACTACACTATAGTAATCTCAGCCAATCAGCAGCCATGTAACAGTCAAATGTAGTCAGCTCAGCCAATCAGCAGCCATGTAACACTAGACTGTAGTCAGCTCACCCAGTCAGCAGCCATGTGACACTAGACTGTAGCCAGCTCAGCCAATCAGAAGTCATGTAACACTAGCCTGTAGTCATCTCAGGCAATCATCAGCTATGTAACAGTCAAATGTAGTCAGCTCAGCCAATCAGAATAAAAGTAACACTAGCCTGTAGTCAGCTCAGCCAATCAGAAGAAAAGTAATGCTAGCCTGTCGTCAGCTCAGCCAATCACAAGTCATGTAACACCTGCCTGTAGTCAGCTCAGCCAATAAGCAGTCATGTAAAACTACACTGTAGTCAGCTCAGCCAATCAGCAGCTATATAAAACTACACTGTAGTCAGCTCAGCCAATCAGCAGCTATGTAACACTCAAATGTAGTCAGCTCAGCCAATCAGCAGTCATGTAAAACTACACTATAGTAATCTCAGCAAATCAGCAGCCATGTAACAGTCAAATGTAGTCAGCTCAGCCAATCAGCAGCCATGTAACAATAGACTGGAGTCAGCTCAGCCAGTCATCAGCTATGTAACACTAGACTGTAGCCAGCTCAGCCAATCAGAAGTCATGTAACACTAGCATGTAGTCAGTTCACCCAATTAGCAGCCATGTAACATCAACCTGCAGTCAGCTCAGCCAGTCAGAGGTCATGTAACACTAGCCTGTAGTCAGCTCAGCCAATCAGCAGTCGTGTAACACTAGCCTTTAGTCAGCGCAGCCAATCAGCAGTCATATAAAACAAGCCTGTAGTGAGTTCAACCAATCAGCAGCCATGTAACACTTGCCTGTAGTCAGCTCAGCCAATCAGCAGCCATGTAACACTCAAATGTAGTGAGCTCAGCCAATCAGCAGTCATGTAACACTAGACTGTAGTCAGCTCAGCCTATCAGAAGTCATGTAACACCTGCCTGTAGTCAGCTCAGCCAATCAGCAGTCATGAAAAACTACACTGTAGTCAGCTCAGCCAATCAGCAGCCATATAACACTCAAATGTAGTCAGCTCAGCCAATCAGCAGTCATGTAAAACTACACTATAGTAATCTCAGCCAATCAGCAGCCATGTAACACTCAAATGTAGTCAGCTCAGCCAATCAGCAGCCATGTAACACTCAAATGTAGTCAGCTCAGCCAATCAGCAGCCATGTAACACTCAAATGTAGTGAGCTCAGCCAATCAGCAGTCATGTAACACTAGACTGTAGTCAGCTCAGCCTATCAGAAGTCATGTAACACCTGCCTGTAGTCAGCTCAGCCAATCAGCAGTCATGAAAAACTACACTGTAGTCAGCTCAGCCAATCAGCAGCCATATAACACTCAAATGTAGTCAGCTCAGCCAATCAGCAGCCATGTAACACTAACCTGCAGTCAGCTCAGCCAATCAGAAGACATGTAACAATAGACTGTAGTCAGCTCAGCCAGTCAGCAGCCATGTAACACTAGACTGTAGCCAGCTCAGCCAATCAGAAGTCATGTAACACTAGCATGTAGTCAGTTCACCCAATTAGCAGCCATGTAACACTAACCTGCAGTCAGCTCAGCCAGTCAGAGGTCATGTAACACTAGCCTGTAGTCAGCTCAGCCAATCAGCAGTCGTGTAACACTAGCCTTTAGTCAGCGCAGCCAATCAGCAGTCATATAAAACAAGCCTGTAGTGAGTTCAACCAATCAGCAGCCATGTAACACTTGCCTGTAGTCAGCTCAGCCAATCAGCAGCCATGTAACACTCAAATGTAGTCAGCTCAGCCAATCAGCAGCCATGTAACAGTCAAATGTAATCAGCTCAGCCAATCAGAAGACATGTAACAATAGACTGTAGTCAGCTCAGCCAGTCAGCAGCCATGTAACACTAGACTGTAGTCAGCTCAGCCTATCAGAAGTCATGTAACACCTGCCTGTAGTCAGCTCAGCCAATCAGCAGTCATGAAAAACTACACTGTAGTCAGCTCAGCCAATCAGCAGCCATATAACACTCAAATGTAGTCAGCTCAGCCAATCAGCAGCCATGTAACACTCAAATGTAGTCAGCTCAGCCAATCAGCAGTCATGTAAAACTACACTATAGTAATCTCAGCCAATCAGCAGCCATGTAACAGTCAAATGTAGTCAGCTCAGCCAATCAGAAGACATGTAACAATAGACTGTAGTCAGCTCAGCCAGTCAGCAGCTATGTAACAGTCAAATGTAGTCAGCTCAGCCAATCAGAATAAAAGTAACACTAGCCTGTAGTCAGCTCAGCCAATCAGAAGAAAAGTAATGCTAGCCTGTCGTCAGCTCAGCCAATCACAAGTCATGTAACACCTGCCTGTAGTCAGCTCAGCCAATAAGCAGTCATGTAAAACTACACTGTAGTCAGCTCAGCCAATCAGCAGCCATGTAACACTCAAATGTAGTCAGCTCAGCCAATCAGCAGTCATGTAAAACTACACTATAGTAATCTCAGCCAATCAGCAGCCATGTAACAGTCAAATGTAATCAGTTCAGCCAATCAGAAGTCATGTAACACTAGCATGTAGTCAGTTCACCCAATTAGCAGCCATGTAACACTAGCCTGTAGTCAGCTCAGCCAATCAGCAGTCGTGTAACACTAGCCTTTAGTCAGCGCAGCCAATCAGCAGTCATATAAAACAAGCCTGTAGTGACTTCAACCAATCAGCAGTCATGTAACACTAGACTGTAGTCAGCTCAGCCTATCAGAAGTCATGTAACACCTGCCTGTAGTCAGCTCAGCCAATCAGCAGTCATGAAAAACTACACTGTAGTCAGCTCAGCCAATCAGCAGCCATATAACACTCAAATGTAGTCAGCTCAGCCAATCAGCAGCCATGTAACACTAACCTGCAGTCAGCTCAGCCAGTCAGAAGTCAGGTAGCACTAGCCTGTAGTCAGCTCAGCCAAACAGCAGCTGTGTAACACTCAAATGTAGTCAGCCCAGCCAATCAGCAGTCATGTAAAACTACACTATAGTAATCTCAGCCAATCAGCAGCCATGTAACAGGCAAATGTAGTCAGCTCAGCCAATCAGCAGCCATGTAACACTAGACTGTAGTCAGCTCACCCAGTCAGCAGCCATGTGACACTAAACTGTAGCCAGCTCAGCCAATCAGAAGTCATGTAACACTAGCCTGTAGTCATCTCAGGCAATCATCAGCTATGTAACAGTCAAATGTAGTCAGCTCAGCCAATCAGAATAAAAGTAACACTAGCCTGTAGTCAGCTCAGCCAATCAGAAGAAAAGTAATGCTAGCCTGTCGTCAGCTCAGCCAATCACAAGTCATGTAACACCTGCCTGTAGTCAGCTCAGCCAATCAGCAGTCATGTAAAACTACACTGTAGTCAGCTCAGCCAATCAGCAGCTATATAAAACTACACTGTAGTCAGCTCAGCCAATCAGCAGCTATGTAACACTCAAATGTAGTCAGCTCAGCCAATCAGCAGCCATGTGACACTCAAATGTAGTCAGCTCAGCCAATCAGCAGTCATGTAACACTAGACTGTAGTCAGCTCAGCCTATCAGAAGTCATGTAACACCTGCCTGTAGTCAGCTCAGCCAATCAGCAGTCATGAAAAACTACACTGTAGTCAGCTCAGCCAATCAGCAGCCATATAACACTCAAATGTAGTCAGCTCAGCCAATCAGCAGCCATGTAACACTCAAATGTAGTCAGCTCAGCCAATCAGCAGTCATGTAAAACTACACTATAGTAATCTCAGCCAATCAGCAGCCATGTAACAGTCAAATGTAATCAGTTCAGCCAATCAGAAGTCATGTAACACTAGCATGTAGTCAGTTCACCCAATTAGCAGCCATGTAACACTAGCCTGTAGTCAGCTCAGCCAATCAGCAGTCGTGTAACACTAGCCTTTAGTCAGCGCAGCCAATCAGCAGTCATATAAAACAAGCCTGTAGTGACTTCAACCAATCAGCAGTCATGTAACACTAGACTGTAGTCAGCTCAGCCTATCAGAAGTCATGTAACACCTGCCTGTAGTCAGCTCAGCCAATCAGCAGTCATGAAAAACTACACTGTAGTCAGCTCAGCCAATCAGCAGCCATATAACACTCAAATGTAGTCAGCTCAGCCAATCAGCAGCCATGTAACACTCAAATGTAGTCAGCTCAGCCAATCAGCAGTCATGTAAAACTACACTATAGTAATCTCAGCCAATCAGCAGCCATGTAACAGTCAAATGTAATCAGTTCAGCCAATCAGAAGTCATGTAACACTAGCATGTAGTCAGTTCACCCAATTAGCAGCCATGTAACACTAGCCTGTAGTCAGCTCAGCCAATCAGCAGTCGTGTAACACTAGCCTTTAGTCAGCGCAGCCAATCAGCAGTCATATAAAACAAGCCTGTAGTGACTTCAACCAATCAGCAGTCATGTAACACTAGACTGTAGTCAGCTCAGCCTATCAGAAGTCATGTAACACCTGCCTGTAGTCAGCTCAGCCAATCAGCAGTCATGAAAAACTACACTGTAGTCAGCTCAGCCAATCAGCAGCCATATAACACTCAAATGTAGTCAGCTCAGCCAATCAGCAGCCATGTAACACTAACCTGCAGTCAGCTCAGCCAATCAGCAGCCATGTAACAGTCAAATGTAATCAGTTCAGCCAATCAGAAGTCATGTAACACTAGCATGTAGTCAGTTCACCCAATTAGCAGCCATGTAACACTAGCCTGTAGTCAGCTCAGGCAATCAGCAGTCGTGTAACACTAGCCTTTAGTCAGCGCAGCCAATCAGCAGTCATATAAAACAAGCCTGTAGTGACTTCAACCAATCAGCAGTCATGTAACACTAGACTGTAGTCAGCTCAGCCTATCAGAAGTCATGTAACACCTGCCTGTAGTCAGCTCAGCCAATCAGCAGTCATGAAAAACTACACTGTAGTCAGCTCAGCCAATCAGCAGCCATATAACACTCAAATGTAGTCAGCTCAGCCAATCAGCAGCCATGTAACACTAACCTGCAGTCAGCTCAGCCAGTCAGAAGTCAGGTAGCACTAGCCTGTAGTCAGCTCAGCCAAACAGCAGCTGTGTAACACTCAAATGTAGTCAGCCCTGCCAATCAGCAATCATGTAAAACTACACTATAGTAATCTCAGCCAATCAGCAGCCATGTAACAGTCAAATGTAGTCAGCTCAGCCAATCAGCAGCCATGTAACACTAGACTGTAGTCAGCTCACCCAGTCAGCAGCCATGTGACACTAGACTGTAGCCAGCTCAGCCAATCAGAAGTCATGTAACACTAGCCTGTAGTCATCTCAGGCAATCATCAGCTATGTAACAGTCAAATGTAGTCAGCTCAGCCAATCAGAATAAAAGTAACACTAGCCTGTAGTCAGCTCAGCCAATCAGAAGAAAAGTAATGCTAGCCTGTCGTCAGCTCAGCCAATCACAAGTCATGTAACACCTGCCTGTAGTCAGCTCAGCCAATAAGCAGTCATGTAAAACTACACTGTAGTCAGCTCAGCCAATCAGCAGCTATATAAAACTACACTGTAGTCAGCTCAGCCAATCAGCAGCTATGTAACACTCAAATGTAGTCAGCTCAGCCAATCAGCAGCCATGTGACACTCAAATGTAGTCAGCTCAGCCAATCAGCAGTCATGTAACACTAGACTGTAGTCAGCTCAGCCTATCAGAAGTCATGTAACACCTGCCTGTAGTCAGCTCAGCCAATCAGCAGTCATGAAAAACTACACTGTAGTCAGCTCAGCCAATCAGCAGCCATATAACACTCAAATGTAGTCAGCTCAGCCAATCAGCAGCCATGTAACACTCAAATGTAGTCAGCTCAGCCAATCAGCAGTCATGTAAAACTACACTATAGTAATCTCAGCCAATCAGCAGCCATGTAACAGTCAAATGTAGTCAGCTCAGCCAATCAGAAGACATGTAACAATAGACTGTAGTCAGCTCAGCCAGTCAGCAGCTATGTAACAGTCAAATGTAGTCAGCTCAGCCAATCAGAATAAAAGTAACACTAGCCTGTAGTCAGCTCAGCCAATCAGAAGAAAAGTAATGCTAGCCTGTCGTCGGTTCAGCCAATCACAAGTCATGTAACACCTGCCTGTAGTCAGCTCAGCCAATAAGCAGTCATGTAAAACTACACTGTAGTCAGCTCAGCCAATCAGCAGCCATGTAACACTCAAATGTAGTCAGCTCAGCCAATCAGCAGTCATGTAAAACTACACTATAGTAATCTCAGCCAATCAGCAGCCATGTAACAGTCAAATGTAATCAGCTCAGCCAATCAGAAGTCATGTAACACTAGCATGTAGTCAGTTCACCCAATTAGCAGCCATGTAACACTAGCCTGTAGTCAGCTCAGCCAATCAGCAGTCGTGTAACACTAGCCTTTAGTCAGCGCAGCCAATCAGCAGTCATATAAAACAAGCCTGTAGTGACTTCAACCAATCAGCAGTCATGTAACACTAGACTGTAGTCAGCTCAGCCTATCAGAAGTCATGTAACACCTGCCTGTAGTCAGCTCAGCCAATCAGCAGTCATGAAAAACTACACTGTAGTCAGCTCAGCCAATCAGCAGCCATATAACACTCAAATGTAGTCAGCTCAGCCAATCAGCAGCCATGTAACACTAACCTGCAGTCAGCTCAGCCAGTCAGAAGTCAGGTAGCACTAGCCTGTAGTCAGCTCAGCCAAACAGCAGCTGTGTAACACTCAAATGTAGTCAGCCCAGCCAATCAGCAGTCATGTAAAACTACACTATAGTAATCTCAGCCAATCAGCAGCCATGTAACAGTCAAATGTAGTCAGCTCAGCCAATCAGCAGCCATGTAACACTAGACTGTAGTCAGCTCACCCAGTCAGCAGCCATGTGACACTAAACTGTAGCCAGCTCAGCCAATCAGAAGTCATGTAACACTAGCCTGTAGTCATCTCAGGCAATCATCAGCTATGTAACAGTCAAATGTAGTCAGCTCAGCCAATCAGAATAAAAGTAACACTAGCCTGTAGTCAGCTCAGCCAATCAGAAGAAAAGTAATGCTAGCCTGTCGTCAGCTCAGCCAATCACAAGTCATGTAACACCTGCCTGTAGTCAGCTCAGCCAATCAGCAGTCATGTAAAACTACACTGTAGTCAGCTCAGCCAATCAGCAGCTATATAAAACTACACTGTAGTCAGCTCAGCCAATCAGCAGCTATGTAACACTCAAATGTAGTCAGCTCAGCCAATCAGCAGCCATGTGACACTCAAATGTAGTCAGCTCAGCCAATCAGCAGTCATGTAACACTAGACTGTAGTCAGCTCAGCCTATCAGAAGTCATGTAACACCTGCCTGTAGTCAGCTCAGCCAATCAGCAGTCATGAAAAACTACACTGTAGTCAGCTCAGCCAATCAGCAGCCATATAACACTCAAATGTAGTCAGCTCAGCCAATCAGCAGCCATGTAACACTCAAATGTAGTCAGCTCAGCCAATCAGCAGTCATGTAAAACTACACTATAGTAATCTCAGCCAATCAGCAGCCATGTAACAGTCAAATGTAATCAGTTCAGCCAATCAGAAGTCATGTAACACTAGCATGTAGTCAGTTCACCCAATTAGCAGCCATGTAACACTAGCCTGTAGTCAGCTCAGCCAATCAGCAGTCGTGTAACACTAGCCTTTAGTCAGCGCAGCCAATCAGCAGTCATATAAAACAAGCCTGTAGTGACTTCAACCAATCAGCAGTCATGTAACACTAGACTGTAGTCAGCTCAGCCTATCAGAAGTCATGTAACACCTGCCTGTAGTCAGCTCAGCCAATCAGCAGTCATGAAAAACTACACTGTAGTCAGCTCAGCCAATCAGCAGCCATATAACACTCAAATGTAGTCAGCTCAGCCAATCAGCAGCCATGTAACACTAACCTGCAGTCAGCTCAGCCAGTCAGAAGTCAGGTAGCACTAGCCTGTAGTCAGCTCAGCCAAACAGCAGCTGTGTAACACTCAAATGTAGTCAGCCCAGCCAATCAGCAGTCATGTAAAACTACACTATAGTAATCTCAGCCAATCAGCAGCCATGTAACAGTCAAATGTAGTCAGCTCAGCCAATCAGCAGCCATGTAACACTAGACTGTAGTCAGCTCACCCAGTCAGCAGCCATGTGACACTAGACTGTAGCCAGCTCAGCCAATCAGAAGTCATGTAACACTAGCCTGTAGTCATCTCAGGCAATCATCAGCTATGTAACAGTCAAATGTAGTCAGCTCAGCCAATCAGAATAAAAGTAACACTAGCCTGTAGTCAGCTCAGCCAATCAGAAGAAAAGTAATGCTAGCCTGTCGTCAGCTCAGCCAATCACAAGTCATGTAACACCTGCCTGTAGTCAGCTCAGCCAATAAGCAGTCATGTAAAACTACACTGTAGTCAGCTCAGCCAATCAGCAGCTATATAAAACTACACTGTAGTCAGCTCAGCCAATCAGCAGCTATGTAACACTCAAATGTAGTCAGCTCAGCCAATCAGCAGCCATGTGACACTCAAATGTAGTCAGCTCAGCCAATCAGCAGTCATGTAACACTAGACTGTAGTCAGTTCAGCCTATCAGAAGTCATGTAACACCTGCCTGTAGTCAGCTCAGCCAATCAGCAGTCATGAAAAACTACACTGTAGTCAGCTCAGCCAATCAGCAGCCATATAACACTCAAATGTAGTCAGCTCAGCCAATCAGCAGCCATGTAACACTCAAATGTAGTCAGCTCAGCCAATCAGCAGTCATGTAAAACTACACTATAGTAATCTCAGCCAATCAGCAGCCATGTAACAGTCAAATGTAGTCAGCTCAGCCAATCAGAAGACATGTAACAATAGACTGTAGTCAGCTCAGCCAGTCAGCAGCTATGTAACAGTCAAATGTAGTCAGCTCAGCCAATCAGAATAAAAGTAACACTAGCCTGTAGTCAGCTCAGCCAATCAGAAGAAAAGTAATGCTAGCCTGTCGTCGGTTCAGCCAATCACAAGTCATGTAACACCTGCCTGAAGTCAGCTCAGCCAATAAGCAGTCATGTAAAACTACACTGTAGTCAGCTCAGCCAATCAGCAGCCATGTAACACTCAAATGTAGTCAGCTCAGCCAATCAGCAGTCATGTAAAACTACACTATAGTAATCTCAGCCAATCAGCAGCCATGTAACAGTCAAATGTAATCAGTTCAGCCAATCAGAAGTCATGTAACACTAGCATGTAGTCAGTTCACCCAATTAGCAGCCATGTAACACTAGCCTGTAGTCAGCTCAGCCAATCAGCAGTCGTGTAACACTAGCCTTTAGTCAGCGCAGCCAATCAGCAGTCATATAAAACAAGCCTGTAGTGACTTCAACCAATCAGCAGTCATGTAACACTAGACTGTAGTCAGCTCAGCCTATCAGAAGTCATGTAACACCTGCCTGTAGTCAGCTCAGCCAATCAGCAGTCATGAAAAACTACACTGTAGTCAGCTCAGCCAATCAGCAGCCATATAACACTCAAATGTAGTCAGCTCAGCCAATCAGCAGCCATGTAACACTCAAATGTAGTCAGCTCAGCCAATCAGCAGTCATGTAAAACTACACTATAGTAATCTCAGCCAATCAGCAGCCATGTAACAGTCAAATGTAATCAGTTCAGCCAATCAGAAGTCATGTAACACTAGCATGTAGTCAGTTCACCCAATTAGCAGCCATGTAACACTAGCCTGTAGTCAGCTCAGCCAATCAGCAGTCGTGTAACACTAGCCTTTAGTCAGCGCAGCCAATCAGCAGTCATATAAAACAAGCCTGTAGTGACTTCAACCAATCAGCAGTCATGTAACACTAGACTGTAGTCAGCTCAGCCTATCAGAAGTCATGTAACACCTGCCTGTAGTCAGCTCAGCCAATCAGCAGTCATGAAAAACTACACTGTAGTCAGCTCAGCCAATCAGCAGCCATATAACACTCAAATGTAGTCAGCTCAGCCAATCAGCAGCCATGTAACACTAACCTGCAGTCAGCTCAGCCAGTCAGAAGTCAGGTAGCACTAGCCTGTAGTCAGCTCAGCCAAACAGCAGCTGTGTAACACTCAAATGTAGTCAGCCCAGCCAATCAGCAGTCATGTAAAACTACACTATAGTAATCTCAGCCAATCAGCAGCCATGTAACAGTCAAATGTAGTCAGCTCAGCCAATCAGCAGCCATGTAACACTAGACTGTAGTCAGCTCACCCAGTCAGCAGCCATGTGACACTAGACTGTAGCCAGCTCAGCCAATCAGAAGTCATGTAACACTAGCCTGTAGTCATCTCAGGCAATCATCAGCTATGTAACAGTCAAATGTAGTCAGCTCAGCCAATCAGAATAAAAGTAACACTAGCCTGTAGTCAGCTCAGCCAATCAGAAGAAAAGTAATGCTAGCCTGTCGTCAGCTCAGCCAATCACAAGTCATGTAACACCTGCCTGTAGTCAGCTCAGCCAATAAGCAGTCATGTAAAACTACACTGTAGTCAGCTCAGCCAATCAGCAGCTATATAAAACTACACTGTAGTCAGCTCAGCCAATCAGCAGCTATGTAACACTCAAATGTAGTCAGCTCAGCCAATCAGCAGCCATGTGACACTCAAATGTAGTCAGCTCAGCCAATCAGCAGTCATGTAACACTAGACTGTAGTCAGTTCAGCCTATCAGAAGTCATGTAACACCTGCCTGTAGTCAGCTCAGCCAATCAGCAGTCATGAAAAACTACACTGTAGTCAGCTCAGCCAATCAGCAGCCATATAACACTCAAATGTAGTCAGCTCAGCCAATCAGCAGCCATGTAACACTCAAATGTAGTCAGCTCAGCCAATCAGCAGTCATGTAAAACTACACTATAGTAATCTCAGCCAATCAGCAGCCATGTAACAGTCAAATGTAGTCAGCTCAGCCAATCAGAAGACATGTAACAATAGACTGTAGTCAGCTCAGCCAGTCAGCAGCTATGTAACAGTCAAATGTAGTCAGCTCAGCCAATCAGAATAAAAGTAACACTAGCCTGTAGTCAGCTCAGCCAATCAGAAGAAAAGTAATG